>NW_026114213.1:0-137867 GCF_018139145.2 Gymnogyps californianus | reverse complement strand
GGTAGGAAGGCTCTACAGAGGGATCTGGATAGGCTGGATCGATGGGCGGAGGCCAATTGTATGAGATTCAACAAGGCTAAGTGCCGGGTCCTGCACTTGGGTCACAACAACCCCATGCAACGCCACAGGCTTGGGGAAGAGTGGCTGGAAAGCTGCCTGGCAGAAAAGGACCTGGGGTGTTGGTCGACAGCCAGCTGAATATGAGCTGGCAGTGTGCTCAGGTGGCCAAGAAGGCCAATAGCATCCTGGCTTGTATCAGAAATAGTGTGGCCAGCAGGACTCGGGAAGTGATTGTCCCCCTGTACTCGGCACTGGTGAGGCTGCCCCTTGAATACTGTGTTCAGTTTTGGGCCCCCCACTATGAGAAAGACATTGAGGTGCTGGAGCATGTCCAAAGAAGAGCAATGAAGCTGGTGAAGGGTCTAGAGAACAAGTCCTATGAGGAGCGGCTGAGGGAACTGGGGTTGTTTAGTCTGGAGAAAAGGAGGCTGAGGGGAGACCTTATCGCTCTCTACAACTACCTGAAAGGAGTTGTAGCGAGGTGGGTGTTGGTCTCTTTTCCCAAGTAACAAGTGATAGGATGAGAGGAAATGGCCTCAAGTTGCACCAGGGGAGGTTTAGATTGGATATTATGAAAAATTTCTTCACCGAAAGGGTTGTCAAGCATTGGAACAGGCTGCCCAGGGAGATGGTTGAGTCACCATCCCTGAAGGTATTTAAAAGATGCGTAGATGTGGTGCTTAGGGACATGGTTTAGTGGTGGACTTGGCAGTGTTAGGTTTATGGTTGGACTCAATGATCTTAAGGGTCTTTTCCAACCTAAATGATTCTATGATTCTATATAGCTAGTAATACATGCCACATGGAACTATGTGATAACAAGCTTTTATGCATCTTTTAAATATAGAAAAAAGAAAAGTCAAATTGTACCACTGCCCAGCTATTACAAGGCAATAGAAATTTGACAGATTTTCCTGAAAGAACACACTGATAATACGCTGTCTTTACAGCATATACTTTCATAATAAGTAGTGTGGGATGCAAAACTAACAAAATTTGTTTCATTTTACCTACCCACACAGAAATTCTTCAACAAATAAAAACTCATATATTTCATATTATGCAGTAAGCAAGCAGATCATTCGTGTAACAAAAAGCAGTTTGAGGCTGGTATTTCATGAACATTTTTAAGCCAGCATAAGCCTGCACTGCTGTGAAAGGAAGCAGTCCTACCTTCCCTAACATGCATAGCTGTTTCCATCCACAGCTCTCTGCCCCCTTGTACTAGTGCTTTTGTAGTCATATGGTAAACTCAACTGGGGAGTTGATCTGGATTAAAATTAATGGTTAGATTTTACTGGAAATAGTTCTGCAATCCAATTCACTGTGTGGTTAAAGAAGAATTTGTACTGGTACAGGCAGGAACAATATCGAAACTTATTTTCAATAGCTGTCATATAGTTTACGGTTTCACAAACTCAGCTAAGTTATAAAATGTAGAAACACTAGAAGGATTAAGAAAGTTCCACCTAATGAAGGTGGAAGCCTAAAACGTCAAGCCTAAAATGGAGATAAAACTAGATGTTTTCCTGCTCTACCATTTAAATAAAAATGATACAATACACTAACATAACTTAAAATAAGAAAATGTCTCCTTTGGAGTCTGAATTCCTTCCAGTTCTCAAGAATATTTTAGACATTTTAGAAAACTATTCATGAAAACATATGACCTAGAATCTTGATTAGGCAGAAAAAGAGCACTACAAGCAGCACTATTATGAAGAATAGATTGACAAGTATATTTGGGACAAAATCTGTTCTATCACCTTCAAAATTGTATCTGAGATCTGCCTTGGAACAACACTGATTTCACCATTTTCACTGTAACTTATGAAAAAGTAAGCTCCTAAACAATATTTAAAATTTAACAGAAATTGAAAGAATCAAATATTTATGCTCCTATAATGGGGTCACAAAAACACTAAAAAGCATGAGACTACATAATTTGTATTTGTAAATACAAATCCCCAGATGTGAGCAATCCAAAAAGGACAACTAACTCTTGACTCTTTCACTGAAACATTATGACTCCAAAGGTCTCTAGGTTAAACTCTACTGGTGTCAGGCAGAATAACAGGGGCTTTAATGGTTTTAACTGGGAATTGTTTAAAGTAGAGGAGGAAGTAATCTTTTTTTCCCCATTCAAAATGAGGATAGTTAGTAACACAGAAAGTTTCTGGGTAACACTCCCACAAAGTGCATCCATTCTGACTTGGCAGTAGAATATCCTGAAAGATTACATTTGTACCTAGGCTCACTCAGCTTTTGATCTAATTAGCAATGTTACTTCAAGGAAACAAGTGAATATAAATTCTGATGTAAACATTTGTCTACTGAATATTGGGTTGAAAATGCTCATTTCCTTTATAGAGAGTACTAAAAAGGTAAAATATTGTAACTTTTTTCAACCATTACCAACTTCAAATTAATTGAATTTACTGAGGAATGCCATGACTCTGAACTCCATGATGTTTCCAGGTTTCCTTTAAACAGAAGTCAGGATATGAGAGGGAGGGAGCTGGTGGTCTCACCCCAGCAACCCAGTTCCCAATGCATCCTACACTTACTTACATTTTTCAGTAAAGAGTATAGTTTGTCATAAGATTTGTTTATCTTCCTGAAGTCCAGGTACAGGTAAGTTCAGCATCAAAGTAATAAATACAGGAAATATTTTCTGGTGTGTCCGGTGGAACTACAATGACAAAGAAAAAAAAAATCTGATAAAAATAAGCAACTTAAATGTAAAACTGATTATCTTGGTCAAAAAGCAGATTATGGCAAACTTCACTAAGTGGCTTGCATAGCACTTCATTTTATAATTTCTTACTGCCCTCAAAACTCCTCACAAAACCAAAATCAAAACCATTCTTTCTTCCCCTGGGGAGACAGGGAGATTTTCTCCAACTACTCCTCAGAAGTACTTAACTAAGTGGGCCTGAAGGTATTTTTGCAGTAACTCATTAACTATTTTATATCAAACCACTATATACATTGGCCTGAACCTCTAAGTATACCCCCTGCAGCCTGTAGCCAAAAGGCCAGTCTAGACAGTAAGAAGAAAACAAGGAAACAGCACAAAAGTTCAGGAAAGGGCATTCTCTGAAAGATAAAACTCCTCTTGGTTCCTTCCCAGAATGTCTAACCACATACCCTATTAAAACTGCTAATCTGAGGAGCCTGCATGATCTCAGAGTGCAGAAGACAACTTCCTGGGAAACAGATCTATATGACCTTGAAGAGATCACTAATTCCAGACTCTATCACAGAATCATAGAATCATAGAATAGTTTGGGTTGGAAGGGACCTTTAAAGGTCATCTAGTCCAACCCCCCTGCAATGAGCAGGGACATCTGCAACTAGATCAGGTTGCTCAGAGCCCCGTCCAACCCGACCTTGAATGTTTCCAGGGATGGGGCATCTACCACCTCTTTGGGCAACCTGTTCCAGTGTTTCACCACCCTCACTGTAAAAAATGTCTTCCTTATATCTAGTCTGGATCTACCCTCTTTTAGTTTAAAACCATTACCTCCTCCTATCCCTACAGGCCCTGCTAAAAAGTCTGTCCCCATCTTTCTTATAAGCACCCTTTAGGTACTGGAAGGCTGCAATAAGGTCTCCCCAGAGCCTTCTCTTCTCCAGGCTGGAACAACTGTTACGACCCGGACTGGACAGACCAGAGGGTCGTAGAGGTTCTGGGATCCCCCCGGGCTAAATTAAGGTGAAACGACACCAAACGATCACTTTGAACGCTTTATTCGAACAATCCAAACCGTGGAAGGCATAACGGTGGGCAGCGTGAGTTGCAGCAAAACGTTCACAAGAGAGAAAAGAGAGGAATAAGGAAAAAAAGAAAGGGGGGGAAAAGAAAAGAGATAGTCACCACCCTTGGATCCCGCGGTATCGGCGACGAGCGCGGCAATCCTCCGGTGATGGGCACGCGCCGTGGCTCTTTGCAGTTGTGTCTTTTATAGTCTAAATCTCCGTCCAGTCACGCCTCTTGAAGACTTATATGGGTTCATTCCAGACAGTTCTCAACATATATGGCAGTGTTCCAGAGGGTTCTTTATCTACTGAGTATGTGCGATTTATCGGGGTGGTGGTCTTAGGGACTTGCTAAGGAGCTACAAGCCCCCTCCTCAAATAAGCTTTGTGTGGCCTCTGGCCATCTGTGGTGGGTTACCGGGCTGGTTCTGCCAGAACACAGGACTGCACACCCTCCGGCACACCCCCTGTGTCCAAGCCAGCCAACTTCTTGCTAATGGCCCTCTTTGTTATGCAGACCGCACCTTGGTTGCTACAATGTTTGAGACATTGACAGACATTAACTCTTCCAGTCCCTCACAACAACCCCAACTCTCTCAGCCTTTCCTCATAGGAGAGGTGTTCCATCCCTCTGATCATCTTCATGGCCCTCCTCTGGACCCCCTCCAACAGGTCCATGTCTTTCCTGTGCTGAGGACTCCAGAGCTGGATGCAGTACTCCAGGTGGGGTCTCACCAGAGTGGAGTAGAGGGGGAGAATCACCTCCCTCGACCTGCTGGCCATGGTTCTTTTGATGCAGCCCAGGATACGGTTGGCTTTCTGGGCTGCAAGCGCACATTGCCAGCTCCTGTCCAGTTTTTCATCCACCAGTACCCCCAAGTCCTTCTCCACAGGGCTGCTCTCAATCCCTTCATCCCCCAGCCTGTATTGATACTGGGGATTGCCTTGACCCAGGTGCAGGACATTGCATTTGGCCTTGTTGAACCTCATGAGGTTCACATGGGCCCACTTCTCAAGCTTGTCCAGGTCCCTCTGGATGGCATCCTGTCCCTCAGGTGTGTCATCTGCACCACTCAGCTTGGTGTCATCTGCAAACTTGCTGAGGGTGCACTCGATCCCCCTGTCTATGTCATTGATGAAGATATTAAACAGTACTGGTTCCAATACAGACCCCTGAGGGACACCACTCATCACCAATCTCCATCCGGACATTGAGCCATTGACCACTACTCTCTGAATGCAACCATCCAACCAATTCCTCATCCACTGAACAGTCCACCCATCAAATCCATATCTCTCCAATTTAGAGAGAAGGATGTTGTGGGGGACTGTGTCAAAGGCCTTACAGAAGTCCAGATAGATGACATCCATAGCTCTTCCCTTGTCCACTGATGTAGTCACTCCATCATAGAAGGCCACTAGGTTGGTCAGGCAAGACTTGCCCTTGGTGAAGCCATCCTGGCTGTCTCGAATCACCTCCCTGTCCTCCATGTGCCTTAGCATAGCTTCTAGGAGGATCTGTTCCATGATCTTCCCAGGCACGGAGGTGAGGCTGACAGGTCGGTAGTTCCCAGTGTCCTCCTTCCTACCCTTTTTAAAAATGGCTGCAATGTTTCCCTTTTTCCAGTCACCAGGGACTTCACCTGACTGCCATGGTGTGGTGGTTTTTTAATTAATTAAAAAATTAATTTAATTTATTACCAGTCAAATCAGAGTAGGATAATGAGAAATAAAACCAAATCTTAAAAACACCTTCCCCCCACCCCTCCCTTCTTCCCAGGATCAACTTTACTCCCGAATTCTCTACCTCCTCCCCTGGAGAGGCACAGGGGGATGGGGAATGGGGGTTGCAGTCAGTTCATCACATGTTGTCTCTGCCGCTCCTTCCTCCTCCTCAGGGGGAGGACTCCTCACACTCTTCCCCTGCTCCAGCGTGGGGTCCCTTCCATGGGGTGCAGTCCTTCAGGAACAGACTGCTCCAGTGTGGGTCCCCCATGGGGTCACAAGTCCTGCCAGAAAACCTGCTCCAGAGTGGGCTCCTCTCTCCACGGGGCCACAGGTCCTGCCAGGAGCCTGCTCCAGCATGGGCTTCCCACGGTGTCACAGCGTCCTTCGGGCATCTACCTGCTCCGGCGTGGGGTCCTCCACGGGCTGCAGGTGGATATCTGCTCCACCGTGGATGTCCATGGGCTGCAGGGGGACAGCCTGCCTCACCATGGTCTTCACCACAGGCTGCAGGGGAATCTCTGCTCCGGCGCCTGGAGCACCTCCTCCCCCTCCTTCTCCACTGACCTTGGTGTCTGCAGAGTTGTTTCTCTCACATCTTCTCACTCTGCTCTCTCTGGCTGCAACTGCAACTCCCCTGTAACTTCTTTTGCCTTTCTTAAATATGTTATCACAGAGGTGCTACCACTGTTGCCGATTGGCTTGGCCTTGGCCAGCGGTGGGTCTGTCTTGGAACTCGCTGGCATTGGCTCTATCGGACATAGGGGAAGCTTCTAGCAGCTTCTCACAGAAGCCACCCCTGTAGCCCCCCCGCTACCAAAACCTTGCCACGCAAACCCAATACACATGGCTTTTCAAATATCATGGAGAGTGGCTTGGTAACTATATCAGCCAATTCCCTCAGGACTCTGGGATGCATCTCATCGGGTCCCATAGTCTTATGTATGTTCAGGTTCCTCAGGTGGTCTTGAATCTGATCTTCTCTTACAGTGGGAGGGACTATGCTCCCCCAGTCCCTTCCTTGTGGTCCATCCACTCGAGAGGTGTGGGAATAGAGATTGCCAGTGAAGACTGAGGCAAAAAAGCTGTTGACTACCTCAGCCTTCTCCTCATCTGTTGTTACCAGTTTGCCAGTCTTGTTCATCGGGGGGGTACACTTTCTTTGACCTTCCTTTTCTGGCTGACATACCTGTAGAAGCCCTTCTTATTATTCTTTGTGTCCCTTGCCAAGTTCAGCTCCGGCCACTTTATCTGGAGTTCAGCTCCAGCTCTTTATCTTATAAGCAAGATAGCACAAAGAAACAGTCCTCTGCAATCTTTATAGTCTGAAGTCATCCATAAAAATGTAACACCCTCAAAGACATCTGTGTTAGAGCCAGACTTCTTCACTTGCTAGAAGAAATTGGAGTTGAAAGGAAGAGAACTGCTCCCACTGAAATAAACTGGTTGAAAAAGCCCTTCTCCAAAATAATATTTTTCTCTCCCACCTAATATAACACTCAAAAGATCTTCCTTTTATTGATATCTTATGGAACACTAAACTTTGCAGACAGGCGATACCTTCTGCTGTTTTTTATTCCAGAGATGTATTTCTCTGCATTTATTGCTTCTTTACTAGAATGGGACCCCCAAGCATATATTAGTATAATCTGGACTTAATCTGTTCAATAAATTAGAGAATTTATATACATATCTATCCTGTAACCTTCTCCAGATGAGGCTGTAATTATAATTTCTTTGTGTGAGAGAAACAACCATGCACACACCGAGGTCAGTGAAGAAGGAAAGGGAGGAGGTGTGAGCCGGAGCAGAGATTCCCCTGCAGTCCGTGGGGAGACGGCAGGCTGTCCCCCTGCAGCCCATGAAGGGTTAACGGTGGAGCAGAGATTCCCCTGCAGCCCGTGGAGGACCCCACGCCGGAGCAGGTGGCTGGGCCCGGAAAAGGCCATGACTCCGTGGGAGAGCCCACACTGGAGCAGTTTGCGGAGGACTGCAGTGCGTGGAAAGGACTTGCGTTGGAGAAACTCATGGAGGGCTGACCCCCGTGAGAGGGACCCCACGTTGGGCGCCACAAAAGGACTGTCGTGGTTTAAGCCCAGCCGGCAACAAAGCACCACACAGCCGCTCGCTCACTCCTCCTCCCCGCGGTGGGATGGGGAGGAGAAAATATACAGCAAAAAAGCTCGTGGGTCGAGACAAGGACAGGCAGGGGTCACTCACCACTTATGGTCACAGGCAAAACAGACTCGATTTTGGGGAAAAATAAACCAATTTAATTTGTTAACAACCAAATCAGAGTAGGATGATGAGAAATAGAACCATATCTTAGAAACACACCTTCCCCCCACCCCTCCTTTCTTCCCAGGCTCAGCTTTGCTCCCGATACCTCTACCTCCTCCCCCCCAGCGGCACAGGGGGACGGGAATGAGGGTTGCGGTCAGTTCATCCCACATTGTCTCTGCCGCTCCTTCCTCCTCCTCAGGGGGAGGACTCCTCACACTCTTCCCCTGCTCTGTTGGTCCCTCTGACTACGAAGGGGGAAGCTGAAAATGAAGAAAAGAGACTCTTGTCTTTTAAATCTGTTTTTAAAAAACATTCCTATATGTAAAAATTATGCATACCATTTAGATGATATCATTACTAATGACTATATCAGAAAATACATCAAACTGGTAAGTTTAAAATTTATAACTAAGCTGCAATATATTTCAATATCTCATTAGTATTTTTACTCCTCAGAATTTATATTCTCAAATACAGTGCAGGAACTGTATGCAAAATGCACTGTGGGAAAATAACGGAAGATTGGTGAGGAGGATTGTAAACACGCTCAAGTGACTTGCAGCTGGGGTGTAGAAAAACACATATATCATACTAATCATTGTTTAGCCTTGTATGTTTGACAAGTAGAACATCTGTGTTTAGATAACATAGGCCTATGATAGACTCAGAGGCACCCTATCGAACATGCTTGAGATTCCTGCCCTGCTGCGGGAAAGATCAAAGCACAGTGGTAAACTACGCCTGCGTGAATCCCTGATATACAGGCGAAACCAGCAGGTTCGGTGATCCTCCGGCATGAACTGAGCTCCGCGGTGCCTGCATCCCCACTTGTGTGCCTCTGCCTGGGTGCTGCTTCGGGGATCCCCTGGTTGGCGAGGTAATGAAAATAAATTTTCTCTTTGCATTTCATCTGTGGTTTTGTGGTTGTTCCTGCATCCTGCCTGTGCCAGCTCACACATGCACATAAAAGGAAAATACAGAAGCAGGCTGAATGAATGAATTCAGCATCAAAGTTATCAAACAGTGCAAGAATCACCCATTAGAGTCCTGCAAGGAGCTAGTTGTTTATTTTTTTGCTGCTACTTATTTCTTGCAGCCAAATTTCATAAATAAATCTTAAATAAAAACAAAAACCCCCCAACTTTTACAGATAGAATTTCTTTGCTGGAATGTAGGAATGAAAGGGAATCAAATATTAAACTTTCTTCCTTGTTTTCTGGTAATTCTCTCCTTTTTGGTGTGTGCTAGGTAAACTGTGCTAGGTAAATTGATTTCTATGTTTGTGTCCTTTTTGTTTCAAAGTAATTTCTTTATGTTTCAAAGTGATACTAATGGTTATTGTACACTCTACTGCACAAATTTTACTGTATATCAGTTGCAAGCAATCACCTGCACTGTTTCATATATTGTTCATTCTACAAAAATATGCCTCCCTCTTCCATGTAATCCCCAAACAATTTAAGACACAAATGCCATTATATAATATACTACTGTTGTGTGTTAAGTTGTATGTGATAAATTGCATGTGAACTACCAATTATTGTCACAAAGTCATTATTTCAATCTGTCCTTGTGATTTCCTATTCTAACCTACATTAGTCAACTTAATCAGTTTGAAGTGGCACTATTGTCACAAGAAGCATTTTTAATCCTCAACCACTCATTCACTCTGGTGTTAACCCTTTCGCATGTCTGTGTAGTGAACCAAAAGGAAACTGATACAGATGAAAAATAAAAGCTTGGCAAAACATGTAATTTTCCATCCAGATCAGATTCCTCACTGCTTCACAGCTAGCCACACAAACATTTACTCCAATGGAAGGAGAGGGAGATCCAGAGGTAGAGGGAGTGCAGAACTACCTGCTTTTCCAACTTCAGCAGTTACTTGTGCCAGCTTAAACTGACTGTGAAACTACCACATTAAAATTGTTAGGTGACTTTTAAAATTAGGAATAATATGAGAACATTAGTAGTCATTGCATGAATCTCTGAATAGGTAATGTTTGACTTAAAACATCTGAAAACAGCAGACATTATCTGTATTTTAAGTGTTCATGTGTTACATAAACATTCATTTGTTTCATCAGCAGATCTCCAAAGTTACCAGCCTTGACAACCCAACAAGAATTGAACTATGATATGACTTCCAGATGCAAATTCTCCTTCTATATTCTGTGCAACAGGGAAACAGTTAACCAGGTATGTCTTAAAATATTTTAAAAATAAAATACTTTAAATGCAAAAGAAAACAAAGCCAGGCTATAATGATCACAATTAATGTTCCACAAAAAGAGATCGAGTGCCATAAATTAATTTTTCTCTCTGTACTGTACACTATTTAGTCAATCACCTACTAACTTCTATTTTTAAAATATATTTTTTTCATTTTCAGAACTCTTGGAAATTTCATTTGGAGCAGGTCACCTTTCAGAAAACTTTCTTATGGCAAGACAGGTGCTAATAATCAAGAAACACACCTGCTATAGAGCTGCAGAGCAGGACGAACATCCAAATCAAACATTTGAACATTTCCTTTTCAGTAACTATGGGCAGGAAATGCTTTCATAAAATAAAAATAATATACTTCAAGTAAAGATGCCCCTGTAACACTTTGTAAGCATTTGTATAATAAGAGTTAATAATGATATTCAGCACACCTCACTTGAACACAAGTATTGCTTTGCCTAAGTGTTAGTTTCCTGCACAATGGGAGAAATTTGATGCAGTTTTCCTAAGGTAAGTGTGTACGTTTCCTATAAAGAAGAGAGAGGTAAGTGCACCTGAAATCCTTCTGAGGGCAATCCAATCCATCTAAGTAATTTACCTTCTGTCGTGGTTTAACCCCAGTCAGCAACTAAGCGCCACGCAGCCGCTTCCCCCTCCCCCCTCCCAGTGGGGTGAGGAGGAGGAAAGGGGAAAAAAAAAGTAAAACTCGTGGGTTGAGATAAGAACAGTTTAATAACTAAAGTAAAATATAATACTAACAATAGTAATAATGAAATATAATAATAATAATAGTAATGAAAAGGAATATAACAAAAAAAGGAAGGGGGGGAAAGAAAAAAACCAGTGATGCACAATGCAATTGCTCACCACCTGCTGACCGATGCCCAGTTAGTTCCCGAGCAGCGATCTGTGCCTCCCAGCCAACTCCCCCCAGTTTATATACTGGAAATTTGGGGATCGAACCCACGACCTTTTTGCGTTATTATTAGCACCACACTCTAACCAACTGAGCTAACCACTGGGCATGATGTTCCATGGTATGGAATACCCCTTTGGCTAGTTCAGGTCAGCTGCCCTGGCTGTGTTCCCTCCCAGCTTCTTGCACACCTGCTTGCTGGCAGAGCATGGGAAACTGAAAAATCCTTGGCTTAAGATAAGCACTACTTAGCAACAACTAAACCATCAGCGTGTTATCAACATTATTCTCACACTAAATCCAAAACACAGCACTGTACCAGCTACTAAGAAGAGAGTTAACTCTGTCCCAGCCGAAACCAGGACACCTTCCAAGGACCATGTAAAGAATTGATAAGAAATATATCTACATCCATTTGAAATCCCAGCCTGCCTAGCCATCTTCTGAGCAGAGGCATTTAACTGAGTGAATTCTTTTAAAAAGGAAGGCTGCTGTAGGAGAAGGAATGATCCACATCTCTTATGCATCACCACCTAATAAAACAATTGTTCAGGAAGTGGGCAACAGTCCCAGGTCATCATCTACCCAAAAGAGGGTGAATTCACGTTGTTCTTATCCCAGCTAAGTGTCGCAGGCACCAGACTTGAGGACACTCTGCAAAGGCAAGAGAAGGCACCTCTCTGGCTTGCTTTTTGAAGATGAACTGCTGTGCAGCCAGAAAAACAAAACTCTGGGGTAAGAAGGAGGAAAGCAAAGGAGTAGAATGATTTCTTCTAAAGGGACAGCTGAATCAAGAGTTCCAGGAGAAAAATGACAGAAACCAAGTGCTCCCCTTGCCTCAAGCACTGCTGTCATCACTCACAGAATCACAGTGGCTGAGGTTGGAGGGGACCTCTGGAGGTCCTCTGGTCCAACACCCCTGCTCAAGCAGGGCAACCCAGAGCTGGTTGCCCAGGACCATGTCCAGGGGGCTTTTGAAGATCTCCAAGGATGGAGACTCCACAACCTCTCTAGGCAACCTGCTCCAGTGCTCAGTCACCCTCACAGTAAAAAAAGTGTTTCCTGATGTTCAGAGGGAACCTCCTGTTTTTCAGTTTGTGCCCATTGCCTCTTGTCCCATCACTGGGCACCACTAGAAAAAGCCTGGCTCTGTCCTCTTTGCACCCTCCCTTCAGGTATTTGTACACATTGATGAGGATCCCCCCCCCCCGAGCCTTCACTTCTCCAGGCTAAATAGTTCCAGCTCTCTCAGCCTTTCCCCATATGACAGATGCTCCAGGCTCTTAATCATCTTTGTGGCCCTTCGTTGGACTCCCTCCAGTAACTCCATGTCTCTCTTGTACTGGGGAGCCCAGAACTGGACACAGGACTCCAGCTGTGGCCTCACCAGTGCTGAATAAAGAGGAAGGATCACCTCCCTCGACCTGCTGGCAATACTCCTAATGCAGCCCAGGATACCTTTGGCCACCTTTGCGGCAAGGGCACATTGCTGGCTCATGTTCAGCTTGGTATCCACCAGGACCCCCAGGGCCTTTTCTGCAAAGCTGCTTTCCAGCTGGTCGCCCTCCCCCAGTGCCTGGGGTTGTTCTTCTCCAGGTGCAGAACATTGCACTTCTTGTTGAACTTCATGAGATTCCCATCAGCCCATTTCTCCAGCCTGTCAAGGTCCCTCTGGATGGCAGCATGACCCTCTGGTGTATCAGCCACTCCTCCCAGCTTTGTGTCATCAGCAAACTTGCTGAGGCTACAATCTGCCCCATCCTCCAGATCATTAATAAAGATGTTAAACAGGACTGGACCCAGTATTGACCCCTGGGGGTACAACACTAGTCACTGGCCTCCAACTAGACTTTGTGCCACTGATCACCACCCTCTGGGCCCATTTGTTCAGTCATTTTCAATCCACCTCACTGTCTGCTCATCCAGCCCACGCTTCATCAACTTGTCTGTAACAACCCCTGTCTATAAAGCAGCCTGACTCCAACACAAAGGGCAGAATATGTTGTAACCCAGACTACTTCTTTGGCCAGTAAGTAGGAGAACTGCCTGTAGAAAACAGAGGTTTCAAATCCCCTTCAGCAGATGAGGGCCTAGGGCCCAGTATTCCTACTTACTGGACAAGTAGCTCTAGCTACTATGTTCATAAGCAAAAGGTGGGCATTTGTGGCGGTGTGCTCCCCCCCCCGCCCAACCTGACCTTTATTCAAGTGATAACCACCAGTGGTGGTCATAATGGCTGCATCTGGTCATGATGGCTGCATCCAGCTCAAAGTGGATTCGGGGGAGACAGGTAACAACACAATAGACAAGGGCTAATTTGAGCAATGCACCCACCTAACCACAGTGCTGGTCAATGTCCGACTCAAGCCAAATTGGAAGAAGCTAACATCTGTAGTCAGTGTGCAAATATGACTATGAGTCAATTATCTTACTCCATAAATAGTGGACAGCCCAGGGCCCATTGAGCTCTCCTGCATGGCAGCGGGCTGCACGCCAGGATCTCCCCTTGAGTAGGGATGCCTCTCAAGGTTACTCCTCGAGGTTGAGAGCGCCCTTGCCGCAACAGATTCTCGGTAAGTGATTAATAGCATGCTAAACTTTGAAATCTTAGCTAAGTGATATAAAGGATTGATTGTGCATATATAATCCTTTAGACATAAACCATTGACCAAGTCTGGGACTAAGTCTGGATCCAGCCGCACCTAGACTCCTCTCTGAGAAGGAGTTTAGAAAGCAAGGGGGTCCTTTCTGAACCTCGTGACTCAACAGGAGGGTCTCCCTGCCAGTTTTGTCTGACCCTGTCCTCTATGCAGTAAATATCAAGTGTACCTTGCCATCGAACCTTGTTAAACCACTGTTGCATTTACTATCAAACTTTATTAAATCGCTGGTTTATATCAATAAACATATTGCTACTTCTCTCTTATGAGAGAAGTGCGTCACTCCATCCGCGACAGCATTACCATTGCTGCAATTAGTTAGGGTCCCCGTTTAGCATTAGGTTTTCAGATTTATCTCAGGAGCTGCTGGAATTTCAGCTCTCCATGCAAACCTGTATCTCAGGAGGGCTCCAGGTGGGAGGCAAGTGCTATCTCCCTAGAACAGGTACACCAACAGCTTTCAGACCAAGCAAGGCATCTCCTCCTCCCACAGGTTCGGACGATACTGGGAAGGAGGTGTGCAGCAAGTCACCGTTTGGGACAGAGAAGGAGGTCTATAGGTGGGATATAGGTAGAAGGGGTTCTGCCATACATTATGGTCCCTTACACAAAAACTTCTTGGTTTTGCTACAGCATAAAGTTTTACAGTAATCTAAAAGAGAAAGCCATAGTAAAAATCAATGCTTTGTGCTCAGTTTCTGCCAGAACTTATCTTAAACATTATTTTCAGTCTCAGGAAGCATTTTATAAACTTTGAGGCTATGACAATGCAAAACAGGAGAAAAAATGAAAAGAACACGTGGGATGAAAAGAGAAATGGGTGAGGAGTTTGCTTAGCGACACACTCCTAAAATATAGCTGTAGCAAGATGTGTACCAACAAGAAACAAAGCAATTACAAAAAGAGAATCTATTACTACTTTAATTACCTAGAGTGTAAGTTCTTGTTCTCAAATTCGTCTAAAGACGAATTACGCTGTTGATGGCAATAAAACCAAAGAACCTTAAGCAATTGTTCCAAGTATTCTGCACCAATAGTTGCAAAATTAAAAATAGGTGCAGATTTTAAAATATTTAGATAGTTATTTTTAAATTTTAGAATTAATATAGTCCATAACAATGTTGATGAGATACTAGAAGTTCCACTCTGTTAAAGCTAAGAATATATTTTGTAAGTACTAAAGTGTGTGTTTATTCTTATTATATTTTTAAAAGTTTAAGAAAGATATCAAAAAGTAAAAAAATCAGTCTCAAAGTCATAGCTACAAGAAAACTACATTCCATTCAAAAATAAAGAAAAATCATAATGATCAGATGACTCTAAAAAAGGCTTTGCCAACTTCATAGGAACACACACCAACAATTGCTATACAGCTGTGGTAAACACTGATGTAGTCAGTACTTCATTAGCTAGGAGACTAGTAGTTGCAGAAAAACTAATAAACTTCAAAGATGATTATCAACATCAACAAGACCAAGCAAAATAAACAGGAGCGCTACAAGATGATGTGCCTAATCAAAACTGTATGACAGAGGAGGAATGGTAAGCCCAAGACAAATCAACACAGATGCTGCACTGGCATATACATTTTTTTAAAAACTTTAAAAAGCAAATCATTTTATTAAATAGTCAAATAAAATGTTTTTGTAACAGCTCTATGAATATGGCTTTAATCTTGGAGGATATACTCATGAGAATACCAAATCCTGTGTGTGGCATGTGAAGATAAGCATATATATATAATTGTTTACAGGAAAGAGCTTAAGGCATTTAACATAAATAATAAAGCTCTATTCTTTCTTTTCTGTGGACTTAACTACTAGCAACATGTGACAACATCTCACTGCGTATTCTTTATTGTAAAGACTTCATGAAATAAAACCAATAGTTCAAAACACAGGCTTTCTACTTGTCTGCATCAACCGTAGAGTACAAGGTTTACATATTATGGTGTCCTGGTTTTGGCTGGGACAGAGTTAATTTTCTTCTTAGTAGCTGGTACAGTGCTGTGTTTTGGATTTAGTGTGAGAATGATGTTGATAACACTCTGATGTTTTAGTTGTTGCTAAGTAGCGCTTAAGCCAAGGATTTTTCAGTTTCCCATGCTCTGCCAGCAAGCAGGTGTGCAAGAAGCTGGAAGGGAGCACAGCCGGGGCAGCTGACCTGAACTAGCCAAAGGGGTATTCCATACCATGGAACGTCATGCCCAGTATATAAACAGGGAGGAGTTGGCTGGGAGGGGGGGATTGCTGCTCTGGCATTGGTCAGCAGGTGGTGAGCAATTGCATTGTGCATCACTTGTCTTTTCTTGGGTGTTGGTTTTTTTTTTTTGTTATATTCCTTTTCATTACAATTATTATATTATTATTCTTAGTTAGTAGTGTATTTTATTTTACTTTAGTTATTAAACTGTTCTTATCTCAACCCATGAGTTTTACCTTTTTTTTCCCCCTCCTCCCCATCCCACTGGGAGGGGAGAGAGGGAAGTGGCTGCATGGTGCTTAGTTGCTGGCTGGGGTTAAACCACAACGTATGGTCATCACTAATTAAAGAATTTCCACTAGTGATTGACTTCCACCCTAGATTCACTGACCATAATTACACAGTAACAAAAACCAGTAAAAGTCACAGTAAGATTAGGTAACAGCATGCCAAGAAACAACTACTTCCAGATCATATAGGTAGCAGCATCATTTCAAATATATGCAACTATAAAAGAATCGAGCAAAAAGAGAGAAAAGCAATGTCACCACAGAGCAGCTGTCAATACTGAACTTGATTACACTGCTCTAAGTAAAAAATGCTAATAGGTTTTTCTACTTTGTGGACTACTCAAAAAAAAAAAATCGGCTAATACCAAGAACAAAACGAAGATCATGGTTCTCCCCAGGTAGGACATGAAAAGTATTACAGAATACGATCCCTTCCAGCTTATGAAAGAATCAATTTATAAAATGTTTTTAATAAAATTAGCAGTCCATTTCAATAGAAGATCGGGGGGGGGGAGGAGGAAGCAACCATGAGTTGACATGGACACTGACTTTATCTGTGAGCATCTATCCTTCTTCTCGAAATTAAATTATCATATAGATCTTTGCTAAGAGTTTGTGAGAAAAATAAAAAGACAGTATGAGCAGAAGCACGGTATTGATTAAAGCATAAAACACTTCAAAGGATGCAAAAACAGCAGGGAGATGCAGAACAATCTGCCATATAAAAAAAAAAAAAGCCTATTAAGTTTGTCAAACACTTCCCACTGTAAAAATCTCTTTTTCTTTGCTTAGAATTCGGCAAAGCCCTAACAGTTTCTGCTGAAATTCTACATATGCTGGTTCTCTATTTTTGAGGGGACACGAGACAGAAGAGGCTGCATTTCAGCCAAAATAGTTCAGCTATTTCCAAGAATAAGAAAAACATTTTTTGATCATATTCCTTTGACTAGCTCCAGCAATCCCACACTTTTTTAGTGAGGAATTGGAACTCAAAAGCATTGGGAAATCATAAAAACATTTTTTAGTTATGCTTGTGCCAAAAATACCACATACCACTGCATATTCCACTACAGTGGAGCACAGCGCTAAGAAGCTCAGGCATGGCAAACCTAGCCGCGATACCAAGTTACAAGCCTTTGAAAAATTCCATGGTCCACATGCTCACCAGAAAGCTTAAACAGCCAAAGATCCCATCCATACTCAGTGAGCTCCTCATCCTGTACCCATACCTACCTTTTCCCCCTCTTCTAGTGCTCATCACACAGTAAGTTACTTCCACTTGCTAAAATAGCAGAAAACTAAGCAAAAAGTGTATTTGTGCTATGTTAGCAAATGTAAGCAACTTGCTACATAATTTGACAGGCATCTGAGTTGGTGAAATAGAGGAGAGGACTGCATGGGGTCTGGGGAGAGAGATCTGCATGACATTTCTTCCCAGCTGTGAGCTGTTAATTTGGTTCAGTCCCGATGCTATGTTGCATCTCCTTCCACTTTCTCCAATATCAATTAGCAGCAGGTTATTTGACATGCCAGTTGCTAGTTACTACATGTCAGAGACCAAGGTAGTGACTCAGCAGGTTCCAATCCTGCTCATGTCTTATGTGGTTGTCACTTTACTGATACATAACTAAATAGCATTTTGGCTGTTTACTTGTTTAAGAAATAGCACATATAAAGTGTTGAAAGAACATTCTTGAGTGAAAGGCACATCACAAATTCAGAAGTGCTTCACTTAAAGATACCTATAAAAGCTAAATTCTCATGAGTAAACAAATAGCATGAACAGAACTGTCATCTTCAACTATTTAAAAAATTGATTCACCAAAACCAGATTTCTTGCAGGAAGGGGCAATCTCAATGAAGGTCTCATTTAAATAAATAAAAATTTGTGTAACATAGTTGGTGAAACAAGACTTTCTCAATACCAAAACCTCTGGTTTTCAATTTTCATTTTGAAGTTTAAGTTATTTGGAATAACTATGGTTTAAAAATATAAAGAAGTCAGAGGAAAAAATGACCCAAAGTAACTTTCTCCCATATTCTATTTAGGACTATTTCTTAATCACCTTTCTCCTCCCCCATTTCAGGACAGGAAAGCTTTTTCCATTCAAATTTAATTCTAAGATTGTTTTTACTACACAAACACATACTTCTGCATGCAGTTTAGCTGTTATATTATGAATAAAGAACATGGTATGTCTATAAATGGAAAGGCAGCATGCCTTTAGCCTATATAAAACATAAGCCCAGTCATCTTCAAGAATTTCTAACATCTTTGTTGGAACCTGATGGGGCATCCTTTCCTACTAAGTCTAAATATGACACTCTTCTAATAACTGTGAAGGAGGAAAGAAGATAACCATTGCTGTCTTTTATTTAGTCTTTAATAGCAATTACTACACCTCTTCCATGCCAGCTACCATATGGAGAGACAGACCTTGCCCTATACCAGATCAGCCAACACTGAATGCCAGGAGCCCGAGCCTGCACTCGGCCCCACTGGGCCACCCAAGTGCAATGTTATGCACAGATTCAATTGGAAAAGCCATAACCATCAGTGTTCAGAACTCCAAGACTCAAATCCATCAGCATTTACACAAATCCTAGAGGGAAAGAGGACATTTCAGGCAAACGATCTAAATATGAACTTCAGTCTCCTTCCTAGATAACAGGGTGTAGAAGCATCAGCTTCCAGGACCAATTCCATCAAGGGTGAGTACCAGTGAGCATCAGAAGAGGAAAATGGAGGTTTCTCTACATAGGTCAGAGAAGAGAATGACATGCAAACATAGTGGAGGAAGCAGTAAATGTGAGGGACAGCTAATGTCTTCTCCCAACTCTCTGATCCCTATAAATCATGCCCTGACAAGCCCATCCATGGGAAAAATGACAGACACTGTAGTGAAAGATCCTGAGGACACTGGTTTCATAACCCACAGTCCTTAACCGGGCTAAAAATAGTTAGCTGAACCTCAGTCCAGGATGAATAAGACTTAAAATTTTAACATTTAAATAGAATTGATTTAAACAGGACTTAAGCATGTTTTCTTTTGAAAAACAAACTTATTTAAATTTGAAATGACAACAGCCTACCTTAAAACATAATGCTATCATAATCTATTAAAATCACTTAAATTAAATAAATTCAAACTATTATTCAAACATGTCGTGGTTTAATCCCGGCCAGCAACTAAGCACCACACAGCCGCTCACTCCCTCCCTCCCGGTGGGATGGGAGGAGAATCATAAAAGTAAAAGTGAGAAAGAAACTCGTGGGTTGAGATAAAAGCAGTTTAATAATTAAAAAGAAACAATAATTTTAAAAAATTGTAAGGAAAAGAGAAAAAAAAACCACAAAGAGAAAGGAAAATAAAACCCAAGAAAGACAAGTGATGCAAATGAAAACAATTGCTCACCACCAACCAACCGATGCCCAGCCAGTCCCCAAGCAGCGGCCCCCCCACCAACCTCCCCCCCAGTTTTATTGCTGAGCATGATGTCATATGGTATGGAATATCCCTTTGGTCAGTTGGGGTCAGCTGTCCCAGCTGTGTCTCCTCCCAACTTCTTGTGCACCTCCAACCTACTCACTGGCAGGGCAGTGTGAGGAGCAGAAAATGCCTTGATGCTGTGTAAGCACTGCTCAGCAATAACTAAAACATCAACACTGTTTTCAGCACAAATCCAAAACATAGCCCCATACTAGCTACTATGAAGAAATTTAACTCTATCCCAGCCAACACCAGTACAAAACAATACATATTTATTGAGAAAACAGAAACCACTAAACTTATGGACACATCTGAAGGAGCAATGTGGAGCAGAACCCCTTGAAACACTGTGCCAACTTTTTAGAACAAGTTTCTGCAGTCAAAGATGCGGGGGGGGGATAGAAACAAAGGCTGTATTCGTCAAGTTCAATGACTTGTTAATTCAAAAGCCGCAAATCAACTGGAAACTGAAAAAGCAGGAAAGCTGTTTTCCTCTTTCAGTCTCTACATAAAAAAAAGGCACAAAAGGATAAGATACTTTTGTTCTAAAATCCTGAAGGACATAGTGACCAGGAAAGGTCAGTTCAGTTAATAACTGCTGACAACAGTTATTTTCTTTAGTACACCCTAGAGTTACAGATGCAAAACTTGTTTTGATAAACCCTTTCCTTTATTATAGAACTAGAAGGAAAGAGAAGAACAAAATAAGCACAAAACGTGACTTTCAAACTTTCTTATCACTCAGAAAAGATGACTGTGACCCTGCAGCTTACCTGACCACATAATATACCATTCTGAAAAAAAGATTTAATCATATAATCTAGAAAACATTATAAACTCATCTTACAGACTTAGCTGATGGTGAGTTTTGCACTTATACTACTATTGCAATACTTATTCTTGTTTTTAGGAGTTAATTTGGAATATAGAAAATAACTACATACCATTTCATCTCATATCTTTGTCACACTGATTAAGAAGCTTGCTCTGCACTCCCACTATCAAATAACCTTCTCCATATGCAAACACCTAGATCTACTCACCTCAGCCTTATATAAATGTAAAAAGTATATTTTAAGTCCTCGTTAAAAGGCTTGTTTTCCATTTCCTTGGGTTATTTTTTATATTCTCTTTTGAAGGTTCTCCAATATTCCACATCCCTCCTGAAGTATGGACACAATATCTGAATAGTCAGAGCTGGATTTACAGGAATGAGCTACAGTCTCCACTGCATTAATGCAGTGAATGTATAACATGACAGGGAAGCTTCTGCACAGCTAACCTTCACCTATTCCTTACCACCTTTCACTGCTGGATGCTAAACACCTTGCTTACCTTGTTATAGAAACATAAGATCACTACCAGACACTTACCTGCTATTCCTATTACTGTACATCTAAGCACAACATTAGCCCCTTTTTTTTTTCTAACAGAGAACAGTCATCTAAAACAGTCTTTACGTTACTACTTTCCAAGAGAGTTTTTTGTCCTGTTGAGCATCCTCCATATTCTTTGATCCCAAATATATTTATCTTGGTGTTGGCCTGCATAAGACAATTGACCATATCACCCTGCTAATTCAGATCATCACGTAAAGGTTGTATGTCCTGTTTTTCTTTTGTTTACTACCTATACTGTAAACTTTACTAACAATATTTTTATATCTTAGTCAAAACTACTAGCAAAAACATGGAACAGTAGTGTGAAACCAATCTCCATAGGACCTACTAAAAACAACTTCATTTTGAGATCTGCCAATATGACATTTTTTAATTGAAAATGTTCCCTACAAGCATCAAATAATGCAAAAAGTTACCAGATTTACATAATTATTATGGCTAAATCAAGATCTATAATGTTCAATACTGCAATCTTTATGACACAAACTTAAAGCTTTTTTTTTTCCTTTTTTTTTCCTCCTTTTTTTCCCCTTTTGAAACCTGTTTTGTTACCGATTCATTCGTTTAGGTCATCAGCACTGTGAGAGAGAAACAACTGAAGTTATGAACCCTTTTAAATGTAACAAATGTATACCAATTAATGACTTAGAAGAAAACTCTGCAACCATGAGCAACATAAAAAGGAATAAAAGGAATGAAAATTAGAAGGAATATTGCAATTAAAAGTGATACTGTGGAGTTAGTAAATGGAAAGTACTGAGGAAAGTCCCCAGTAATGTGCCTCTTATATTAAGCACTGACAGTTCTTTCTAAGCAGACAATCTCCAAGAACAGATATTGGATTTTAATATCTTAATCAATACAGATGTTATCCAGAGGTCTTGGCCCCAATTCAGGAAGAGATCTATAACAGACATTAAATGTGTGTTTATCCTACACTAGTGTCACAGGCAAGACAGGGTAGACAACAAGCAGTAGTAGATCTGGATATAGAGGTTTATTTTAAAACCAGTGAGATTTGAGCTGTCACCCTAATCAATTATCTTACCCACTCACTTAGGCCCACCACCCCTTCCCATCAGGGAGATGACTGCTGGTCTGGGAAGGCTGTGCAAGCTCCCTGCTCTGCAGCTGCTCACTGTTACCAGCCCCAAGCATTACCAACCAAGGTCCCCATTTCCAAGATCTTTCTCCAGTTAGGATGTTCATCTTCTTTCCACTCCCCAAGCCCCTGGTTTTCCCAATGGGATAGTCTACATGCAGAAGCACAAAGCGTGATCATCCTACTAACTGGCTCATGCCTATTCATTAATGGGAGGATTCAGGAAATGCCCCCCTTTTGTTTAGTTCAGGTGTTACAAGAAGTCACAACCAGCCCACACAGCTGTAGCTAGCAATCAGCAGGTTTGTACTTGAGAGTTCAAAAGTTCTGTTTCAGATGTTCACCCTACACATGCACCCACAATTATTTACTACCTGTCAGCATTCACAATTTAGTTGGGGTTTTTTTGCCTACCTACAACAACCCAATCTCATGTCTCCCTGCTGATCCCAGTCTGTAAATGAGCAGGCTGTCCGATAGAGCAAAATCCCCCAAGCACAAGTCCTACGTCTCAGGCCAAGCTGCTGGTGGGCTGATGCCCACTTCATTGACTCATTCTTACTGCCATGACTCATCCAGCTCCTGTTTGCTTGCCTCTTTCCCTCATGGCAGCCATTTGAAGCTACAACCTCAGCAGCCACTCCAACTTTCAAAGCACTCGTTAGCCTTCACCTCTTCAGCTAATCACCCCAGATTCAGCCAGGTAGCCTGCTGATTCCCTTTTTATTTTTGGAATGACATTGCCATTTCCTCATCATCCATGACCTCAGTATAAGGCTGCACTGTGAACTGCTGTGGTGTTTCTAAATTCCCTCTGCTATTTAAAGGTATTGTAATATGTTAGCATGGATACCAATATTTTGAAAACTTCCATTTATTTTACTATTAGGTAACACATAAAACAGAAATGCGATTCAACAGAAACAGACCCAAACTGTAACCTAAACTCTCCTTGACATACCAGATTTTTTTCATTAATAAGCATGAAAGAAATGGGCAGGACTAGACCCTTATTTTTTTTAGTTACTTGCACCTGTATTCTGGACTTCATCTAATAGTTGCCTGTGCTGACAGATTAACACATTGTTTTTATTGACTTACTGAAAGATGGCTCAATCTTTCAAAGTGATGAAAAGTTGCATCAGACCTAACAAAATAGTTAAGCAAATGCTTAACTTTTAAAAATCTTGAGTCATCCTTCTGACTGCCTCAGGACTACTTACAAGCTTAAATTAAAGCTCCCATAGTCTTAAATGTTTTGGTGGACTGGGCTGTAGCACTTAGGAGATTCCAGGATGCAGAGGGCACTTAATGAAAGCAGCAATAACTGTTCCAGCTATCACCATCTGTAATGATTTAATAGTAAAGGAAAAACATCTTACAAAAAAAAAAACAAACCCCAAAAAAGGTGATGTGATTTACCAAAAATGATTTGCCATAGGAGACAGGAAACCTTTAGAGTGTAATAGAAATCATGCCAAAAATGTGTTTTCATATCCACACTTATGGATGCTTTTATCCAGTTTGCACATGAATGCTCTAAAAGGACAAACTCTTCTGTCTTGAGGGTGGGAGGAAAGTGAAGCTGCTATTCCTGAAACATAGGGGAAGAAAGTGTCCTCAGAAGGAAGACTCACTGTTTTCATTGCTCACTCTTCTTTACCAGTGGTCTTTTTGGCTAGTGATTCAGGGATGGCTGCTCCAGGGAATGGTTGATCCCAGACGCTACCCCTTCTTGAAGGGAGGCATTTATGCTGTCCCTGTTGGCAGGATGAGACAGGACACTGCAGAACTGCTGCTAAAAATCTGACCCTGATCACGCATTAATTTGTTATCTTACAGTAGCTCAGTTTTGAGAAGCATTTATCTTCTGTATTATGTATGACCACACCCTATAAAGTTACTAATCACTGTATAATTACAGTGACTCTGTATAAATTAACACTTTTGCACAGAACAGAGAATTGTGTAGTTAAGTGGAAAAATGAGGTGCATTTTCACTGACCAGTCTACAAATTGACCTCGCAGCATTTGATCATGCAGTCTTGATGAAAGCAGGTTTGATGGGAAACATGTACAGAATTTGACTTCAAGACATTACAAAGTTGGTTTTAATCATGAAATAGTTGAAGACCCAGTGATATCTTAAGAAAAATGGACACACATACACACTCTCCAACAACTACTAAAACACGACAAGATAACATTTTCTAAAAATCACCCACATACACAGGAAACAGCACTCAAAAACTCTGCCACATTTTGAGTTGCATGTACATCTTTTGATCCATCCAATTGGGATGCAAAACTTGTAAAATCAAAGATACTTGAGTGCAGAGCTGCACAAGAAAAGAAACAAAACATTTCAAAATTTCAGGGACAACTTGGTCAGATTCTCATTCAAGGAGGAAAAATAGGTAAGACACTTCTAATTACATCTGACTTGTTCAGCCATTTCCAATAACATTCAAATTATTTAAAATTATGTATTGAAAGTAGTTATAACCTAAACATCCTTGCCAGCCCAATCATCACTGAACTGAAGGCAAAAATGAGTGAGTGAATCAGGGAGCTCTATATGAATGGGCAAAATAGTAATGACTAGGAGAAGCAAACTGGACATGTCCATGTTAATTATTTCACCAGCATCCTGAAAAGCCATTGCTCATTGCTGTTGGTAAGGGAGAAGTCAAGATGCACGTGACAACGACATATGTTGAGAAGGTAGCATTGGCTGAGCAGTGGAGCAATATATTTGCTACTTTGTCTCACAAATCTCTAGCCAAAGCAAGATCAAACCTAACTCTCCTCTTAACTCTGCCCTTTCCATCTATTCCCACTCTGCCTATGGCTCTCCAGGCCACACAGGTTCCCTGATTCTTATAGCAATACTTCTTTCTTTTTTTCCTATGCTGCTACAAAGGCTTCAGTCAGATCTTAATGAGCCATTATCTTGAAAACCACGCGCTTTCCCCACACTTGAGGCAAAGTATTGATTAATTCAAATACCAAAGCCGTAATTTTATTTTCCTATAAACTTGTAATCGTAACATAATTGCAAAAGGAAGAAAAACATTACATCTTTGGTTTCTAAAGGAATCTTTTTTGTTTACGTTATCGAGTCAACTTTACTTAGAGCATGCTAATATAATTATTTTTATAGAAGTTCAAAGGTAGCCATGCCACACTTTTTGTGGACAGGTTTTGTAGCTAAATAAAAAAGGATTAACATAAAAGCAATCTGTAACTTTGTATTTTATTTTTATTTAACTATTTCAATTATTTTTATAGAAACATAGTTCTTAAATGTTATCTATCTTATATTTCTAACTACTGAAAGGACAGCAGCACATCTTTGAAAAAAGGCTTTCCTGATATTCACAACAGCAAATAAAATTAATAGCCTGTATTCACATTTGGAAATTCTGCTTCAGAACCTACAGCTTCGTTGCACAGTTACATTAAAATTGATATAATTTCAGATCTGGCAGATTAATGTCATAGGAGATGGGTAGCATAATTTTAAAGTTACAGTGCAAACTGAAACACATTTTAACTGCTTTACAAAAGATCACCAAATACACATAGTTGTGTAGCTATACCATATAATAGAAATGATCATTGTAAGAATATTTTTTTCCTGTCAGCAGCAGGATAAAACCTTCTTCTGCATATGAAGATGCATTATCAGTTTATAAAAGGTACAATTCCACAGCAGTGCAAGCCAATAAAAGCTGGCACTGCCCCAGTCCCTCCTTTGCCTCATCGACATTCCTGACTTGTCTGTTATGCCAGTACTGGTGCTCACCAGACCCATTTGTCATGGATGAGTGATTTAGGATCCTTAAAGAATCTGTAAAAGTGCAACTTAACAGAGTTTGATGGCAAGGTTCACTCTATTACTTACTACATGGGAGAAACATACAAAGGAAAATCGAGTTAGAATCGATTTAGAATGATTTGCACAGAGATTGGAGATGCAAAAAGGTAAGGCCTAATGGAGCTTAGGTGCGGCTAGATCCAAACTTAGTCTCAGACCTGGTCAACGGCTTATATCTAAGAGATTCAAAGGGTAAGGAAAACCTCCCGTTGAGTCACGAGGTTCAGAATGGATCCCCTTGCTTTCTAAACTCCTTCTCAGAGAGGAGTCTAGGTGCAGCTGGATCCAATCTTAGTCCCAGACTTGGTCAATGGTTTATGGCTATATGTGCACAATCAATCCTTTATATCACTTAGTTAGGATTTCAAAGTTTAGCATGCTATTAATCACTTACTGATCCGTCCAGGTGTCCAGTGTTAGTTCGCTCCGACTGCTGGTCGAGCTCCGAAGTTCGAGCCCTCGGTTTCCCAAAACAGACTCTCAGGCATTGAGTCTTATAAAAATAAATAATTTAATAGAGTGGTACAGCAGCAGGGTCAGCTTGAGCTGGGTGCCCTCGAAGGGGAGGGGGGAGAAGGAGAGGAAAGAAGGAAGGAAAAGGAAGGGTGGGACCACGGAAGAATCCAAACAAAGAAATCCCTGGGCAATTATACCCTTATAGACTATTCACCTGCCCCTCATGCATTCTTCACACTCTCTTCACGTGTCTTCCACACACCCTTTGGTCCAATAGTGATTCTGGCCTGACACCTTCTGACTCCTTATTGGATTCCTTCACTGTCTCCAGACAGGCCATTTGTTATCTTGTCGAGTTGCAGGTGCTGTTGACAGTTGTAGCCTTGAAGCCTCCTTATCTTCTGATTTATGCTGGCTCTGGAGGCCCCTGTTTTGACTAAGGAGGTACATGTTCAGTAAATCTAAGTGAAAGTTTACAGCTTGCGGCCTAAGGCTTCAGCAAATCTAGCTACTCATGCTAAGTAAGTAAAGCTAAGCAAACAGCATACATTATAACTCTAAAAGTGATTCATTCTATTTAAAACTTACTTATTTAAGCTAAACGAGTAATATCTCTTAACATTGAGAGGCGCCCCTGCTCAAGGGAGAGTTGCCTGGCGTGCAGTCCAGTTGCCGCCCAGGGAGAACTCAAATTGGGCTCATCCAGCGATCTGTCGTTGGTAAAAGATCTCGTTGCTGGAGATCACCGCCATGCAGCCACGCTGCCTAGCAGGGAGAGCTCAAAGGCGGCTCACTTAGGCTGTCATATTTATGGGATAAAGTGGTGTTACCGTAAATTCGGTCGCAAAAGAACCCTCTAAGACTTAGTTTGAAGTTTTAGAAGGCAGGCATTCTTTATTACAGTGCCGGATGCACGGGGGATCGCTCCGCCCAATGTGCATGCCGTGTGTTTCATCAGCTAAAGCTTATATTACCCTATCACATACATATTCATCAAATTTCCCAGAATGATCATACGTATTCATTCTATTTCCTGGAACTGGTTACCATATTCACATAGTTATTACGCGTGCGTGTTGGGTTGGTAAGGGTCTCCTTCGGTGGTCTCTGGGGGTCGTGGAGACCCCTGCCGGTATTTTCATGGTTGTCCTCTGGGTGAACTCTTGGTCTTTTATTCTTTATTTGGTAATCCTTGCGTGGCTTGCCAAATCTTGAGCAACTTCTTGTAGGTCGAGATAACCTAATCACTCGTGCTTCAGGTTTCACATCGTTCCTATCTTAATAGCCTCATTGTTTCTAGCATTTCATTGTTTCAGGCATTTCACAACCACTTCTCCGATATTAACCAACATCTTTTCTACTTTGTCTTTGGCATTAAAAATAAAGCTCATAACCTAAGGTATCAGTGGTTGGCTCATAGTCAAATTGCATACAATGGGAGAGATATGCATGAGACTCCTTGTACCCACAACTTTCACTGTGTTACTCTGCTCCTTTGTGGGTTTCCTAGAGGAGTTCTTGGCCCGGCTATGGCTCAGGCCTTTACCTCCTTTGGAGCCTGTACCAAACTGCTGCTGGTTTGTTTAAGGGGGGTCGACTGCATCCGTCACACCTGTATAAGCTAACTCTGTGCTAAATCACTCGTTAGGTTGATTTTCTCCTGGGCTGATGACCTGAACCACCTCATTCCCCTAAATATAAAGAGGAGGGGATGGGTACTGACTTTCATTGATTTAAGCCACTGCAGAACTACACACAAATAAAAACCATGAGTATCCTTCTATTCCCTGCTGATTTAGCTTGTGTGTGTGGAAAATCCAGTGAAAACAGATTCTGTAATCAATTTCTGAGTATACCAAACTCTGTTTTTCAGTAAAAACCTTATTTGTTATCAGAAATCTACTAGCATCAACCTCCATGCAAGACTGCTTTTAAGGGGTGAAAAATTAACTACATCCTTCTTGGATTTCATTTTAAAAATAACATCAAAATTCCACAACAGCAGCACCCTCAAAACCACGCTCTTAAACTACTTAATGCCTATGGCCTTAGTTTCACTGCAATACATTGGCCAAGTCTATGACTACTTTATCACTCTGAATAAGTAACAATAATGTACAACTGCATCACTTTAATTTGACAGTTTTAGAGGTAGACCTACAAGTTGTCCAAACCTAATAGAATGAGTAAGAAATGTGCTAATTGCTATGCTGTGCAGTAAGCAACTGTCCACATTTAATGTATGCAGAAAGGTTTTAAAGGCTAGGTGTAATTATTTGTAAATCTTCTTAATCTCTGTTCTAGAGATTAGCATGCTCTAATTAAAGTTGACTCAATAATGTAAACAAAAAAGCAAAGGAAAAGTAGGAGATGGAAGGAGCAACAGAGAGAAACCCCTACATACTGACCACAACCACCCCCTCAATCCTCCCCCGCATCCCTCGTTGCCTCTCTAAAGGGACTGAGCGTAACCTGTGGCAATAAAGCAGGGAAGAGAGGTGCCTGGCATGAAGTTGAGCCTGGGAAAGGGGGAGTGTGGTGGGTTGACCCTGGCTGGATGCCAGGTGCCCACCAAAGCCACTCTATCACTCCCCCTCCTCAACCGGACAGGGGGAGAAAATATAAAACGAAAGGCTCATGGGTCGAGATAAGGACAGGGAGATCACTCACCAGTTACCATCACGGGCAAAACAGACTCGACTTGGGGAAAAATTAGTTTAATTTATTACTAGTCAAATTAGAGCAGGATAATGAGAAATAAAACCAAATCTTAAAACACCTTCCCCCCACCCCTCCCTTCTTCCCAGGCTTAACTTTACTCCTTATTTTCTCTACCTCCTCCCCCCCCGAGCGGCACAGGGGGACGGGGAATGGGGGTTTGGGTCAGTTCATCACATGTTGCTTCTGCCACTCCTTCTTCCTCCTCAGGGGGAGGACTCCTCACACACACTCTTCCCCTGCTCCAGCATGGGGTCCCTCCCACGGGAGACAGTCCTCCATGAACTTCTCCAATGTGAGTCCTTCCCACGGGCTGCAGTTCTTCACAAACTGCTCCAGCGTGGGTCCCATCCACAGGGTGCAGTCCTTCAGGAACAGACTGCTCCAGCATGGGTCCCCCACAGGGTCACAAGTCCTGCCAGCAAACCTGCTTCAGCGTGGGCTCCTCTCTCCACGGGGCCATGGGTCCACAGGTCCTGCCAGGAGCCTGCTCCAGCATGGGCTTCCCATGGGATCACAGTGTCCTTCGGGCATCCACCTGCTCCGGCGTGGGGTCCTCCATGGGCTGCAGGTGGATATCTGCTCCACCATGGACCTCCATGGGCTGCAGGGGGACAGCCTGCCTCACCATGGTCTTCACCACAGGCTTCTGCAGGGGAATCTCTGCTCCGGTGCCTGGAGCACCTCCTCCCCCTCCTTCTTCACTGACCTTGGTGTCTGCAGAGTTGTTGCTCTCACATCTTCTCACTCCTTTCTCTTGCTGCAACTGCTACTCCCCTGTAACTTCTTTTCCCTTTCTTAAATATGTTATCCCAGAGGCGCTACCACTGTTGCTGATTGGCTTGGCCTTGGCCAGGGGCGGGTCCGTCCTGGAACCCGCTGGCATTAACTTTATCGGACATAGGGGAAACTTCTAGCAGCTTCTCACAGAAGCCACCCCTGTAGCCCCCCCTGCTACCAAAACCTTGCCACGCAAACCCAATACAGGGAGGAAAGGTGTTTTCTCTCTTTTTCAATGTTTTTTCTTTTGGTTCCCAATATCTGAATCAGTAATTAAAGATATATATATATTAATTGGCAATAAAGTTAATTTTCCCCAAGTCAAGTCTGTTTTGCCTGCAATGGTAATTGGTAAGCAATCTCTGTCTTTATCTTGACCCATGAGCTTTCTTGTTCCTGTTCCTCCTATTCTCTCCCACTGAGGTGGGGCAGGGGGGAGTAGGTGAGCAGCTGGGTAGGAGTTTGGCTGTTAGCCTGGGCCAACACCACATTTGTATATATTCTACTTTCTTTTACCTCTGAAGTTAACTGGATGATGTATGCTGGTAAAACTGAGGGCATTTCAGGCATGAAGCTTTGCTGCCGATCCTGAAACAGCCTTGTCTGTAGAGAAAGAACTCATGGGAGCTTCAGCTATGTATCATACTGAAGGACCAGCACCCAGAAAGCAAGTTAAGGGTAAGCTGCTACAGTCAAGCAGCAGCCTACCAAGAACTTCAGCAAGAACTCTGGCATCTCTTCCAGAACAGATCTTGGCAGCCCCAGACACATGCTGAATTTAGTGTCCATTGTCATTAACAGCTGAGTGGAAGTGCTATGAGCTCCATTCGCTGGTGATGACATGAGACTATTTTAGTTCACCGAGGGTTCTACCTGGAACAACCAGAGGGAGTGTAGGACTGTCAGTCTCCAGCTGGGCAGCTTGGGACCAGCCACTGTAGCAACTATGAACAGGCTCTCTTCTGAAGTATGCTGGCATTGTTATGAAGTGCTTTGTGAAACCTTTCAGAGTGGAAAACATTAAGAGATAAAACACTTTACTAATGAATCTCTAACCCTGCAAATCTGAGGTACATCTTGGTGACCAAAGAATAGGATATGGAAGTACAACTGCTCTTTATAAAAAGAAACAAACATCCCTAGCTTAGAGAGATGGAGTTACAGAAGCAAGCATGAATTTGAGACTGTGCAGGTACTTTCTAAGTCACCACATTTCAGGAATAGGACAAACAGTTTAGGAAGTGTCTCTGATACAAATTACTTATTTCCAAGTCTCTGAAATTCTCATAAAGGATTCATGGAATGATTTGAGCTCATCCCTCCCTATCTGGATACCCATAATTGTACTTCCTGAGGAGTCTGGACAACAGGTCTTTACTTGGTGAGACTGGGCATTTTTGTTGCTGTGGTCTGAGGTCAGGTTCTTCCTCATGACTTATCAGAAGTTTAAGAATAAGTTCATGAAACTGCAATGACATATGCTTTTTGTATATCTGATGTAGAAGCAACCATCAACACAAACGCACTCCTCAAGCTTTTATTAAGTAACTGTTTACAAGATGTTTAACAACAGCTCTTTAAGATTATGTCATCTCATCACTCAAAACAAATTTTATAACAACTGACCTGTTAAAAACAGGAAGGGACATTAAGACCCAAACCAGGTCTTCACAAGACTATCTTCCCATGCAAAATTTTGATAACAAAGTAGTAAGTTCAAGGGATCTACTATTTTCCACTTGCAAAACCCCCCACTTTTTTACAGCAACATACTAGCTACCAAGCATCAAACACTTACTGAAAGTTTTAACACTTAATACCTGAAGTGTTTCCTAAAAAATTGCTTTTGACTTCCTACATTAAGTGATAATCAGCACTGGATTCATCATAACAGAGTACATATACATTGCAGCAAGCATTAGCATATGATACGAGCTACTCTTAAACATTAAGTGTTCCATAAGTTCAACAGTAAGGAACATTAAGTGCAACAGTTCACTTAAAGCACAACAGATTACAATCTAGTTTGGTACTAAAGTAGCTTTAATCCCATGACTCAAATGCACTTGCAGAATATGACATACTCATTCCTCCTGGGTTCATGTTGCCTCTGCCTTCATAATTCTAGGAAACAGAACAGGTACTAGTTTAGAATCATTAACACTTTCAATCATTTAACAGTAAAAGTCACTACAAAACAATTTTAACTTTCTGCATACATGACTGTCATTTGAACATCTTTTTTTTTTAATAAATACAGAAGCTCTTTCATCATTAAACTTCTATACATAAGGTTTTTAGATCCCAGTCTGAAATTAATGCACTTTAATCAACCTCAGATTTTATCAGGTGTGAGAATAATCTTTCCCAAAGTTCAAATCCCAACTTCTCTTACCCAACACAAATCAGTTCACTCAACTTTGGGGAAAAACTTCCTTCTCCATTTCTTATTTAAGTATGACCATCTGCATTACTTTCCCAGTAAAATCCTTTTGCTTTGGAAAAAGGATTAAGCCCAGTCATCTATAAGATTGTCCCAAAATAATTAAATAGGAGCTTCCAACAGATTCCTCTCTCAAATTCATTATTTGATTATCAAATGGCCCTTTCATGCATTCCCTTTGAAAGAGAAAGTGAATATTATAAACACAGATAAGGTGTTACCTTTCTTCCCTAGGAGAAAGGGCATCAGGATCCTTATTGAACACACCCACATTACAGTAGAAGCTTACTGCAACTGATACAGTTATAGTAGCAACAGAACAAAACACTAGATGATACAAGCCTCTTTTTCAGTAATAGTAAAACAGCAAAACCCAGCTTTAATAGTTAATTTCAAAGGAAAAAAAAAAAGGACTGATTACAAATGTGCTGTTTCTGTCGGAATCATTGACATCAGAAGGTCTCATAAGGAAGGAATTAGATCTTCAACTCAAGAGCTGGTGCACTGCATGTATGTGATTAAGAGGGCAGCATTCCCAAGGCAGACAGATTTCCCCTGAAACTAGTCTATTCGCAAGTGGGTGGACCAAGAGTCACAGTCAGATTTTGTAACTCAGAGGTCGTAAAGGACATGAAGGACAGACTTGGACCTAGAAATGACAGATTTCATAAAATGCTGGGAGACACTCCACAAAGACTGGAGATGTGTATTTGGAAGCAATCTAGACTCAAAGGTTGATGAGATCCAGCTTTGAAAGCAATCTATACAAATTAAAGAAGATTCCTTGAACAGGAATATAGAAGAAAGATCCATTGAGGCTGCAAGTGTGAGAAGGAAGCAAAAGTTTAAGTTTAAGTGTGTAACTGAGGTCCCATGAAGACTCAAAGAAAAAAAGATTCAAATCTGATTAGGGAACTGGTCAGGCAGGTACATACACTCAAAACACCCAGTACTTTCAATAATTATGGGATGCAAAAAGATAATTCATGAAAGGAAGGTCTGAGCTTGAACTTGAGCTTCAGACATTATGTAAGCAGTGAGAGTAATTATTTCTCTTGTGGTCTCTAAGAGAGTATTAACATTTGGAATGCAACTGAGATGTGATAAAGTTCTTACGGAAGCAAGAGATCAAGGAAAGGCTTGATGAAGGCATCAAAATCCAAGTAGATAAAAGCAAGAAGTATCAAACATCAGTTGAAAAAAATAATTCAAAGTAGGAGTAGGCATAGAATTTAAATCCTGAAGTAGTGACTGCAGAGTGATTTGAGAGCTATGCCACCTAGGCTGTCTCATTTACTCAAGCTGTATTTTAACATCTGGTATCAGCAACGCTAAGAAACCAGAAGGCTCCTCATCACAGACATTATGAACAATTTTGACATGGATCAGATTGGGGCATTTATCTAGCTACAATTAGCTAAAGTTTTCGGTCAAATGAGTAACTTGATTGAGCAATTCATAACAAGCAGTGACTGTATAACTAGCAACTATTTGCTCCTACCCTACATGTGCAGTAGGGAAACTTCTGGAACTACACCCTTTGCATATGTTTGCACGAACCTTTTCTTCCACAGAGTAATTCTTGACACTACAGATCAAGACTAATGCAGCTAGTAAGGCTGCACTGTAAGAATCAAAGTCAAGTAAGTTGTCCAAAATTAGTTTCAGTAACACTGAGCACTTTGAAGATGCACAACTAAGATAAGGGATAGTTACAGTCAAAACAGTTTCAGTGGCATTACTCTAGATATATATTGCTAAACACACTTTCATACTGAGAAAAAGTTCTAAAAGCCAAGACTTCCAGTTCATTCCCAGACTTACCTTTTGGGTATTAACTGATGTAAAGACACTTTCTCCTTGAAAACTAAAAGCAACTTCTTCCAACCAAACTGGAACTTCCTGCTGAGCCTACATAGTTAGAAAAGTGAATTTAGAGACTTTAATTGCTTTGCCAATTCATATTAAGAGTTCTGCAACTGTACCAAAAAAATAATAGTTGCTTAGTACATTACAGTGAAATCCTAAAGAAACACAAAAAGTTAAGCACTAAGATTTGAAACTTACATCTGAAAGCACTTTTAACTAGAGATTGTGCAAGATGGTCATCTGAACTGTTATCAAAGCAGCAAACTGCTTTGCCTGTATTTCCACAACGACCAGTTCATCCAATTCTGTGTACATATTCTTCAATGGTGGAAGGAAGATCAAAATTAATAACATGTTGAACATTTTCAGTATTCAGGCCTCTCGCTGCCACTGAAGTTGCCACAAGAACTGGACATTTTCCAGAACAAAAATCCTGAAGAGCTACTTCTCTCTCTCTGTTCCCTATCACTACAAAGAAAGCAATAGCTAGAATAGATGTCTCAAAAAATCTGCAGTATTATTTAAGATACAAGTTAAAAGGTCATGATTCATGGACAGAAGTAATTCTTGGGAAAAAAACAAACCTAACCTACATACTACCAGTTTAGGTTTTCTGAATTTTTAACTGATTAGCAGTAAGACACAGCAACTATTTTAACTTAAGTCTCTAGAGAATTACTTTTTTTTTTTTAAAAGAACAGCATAAATTAGGACTACTTCAACACAGCATGTAGAGGTCCACTTAGAGGTAACACAATAATCTCAAAGCTGAGCATGGGGAGGTAAAGTGGGAAAGAAAGGGGCTAGGGCAACCATAAGAGGATTGAGGGAAGGGGAAAATCCAACAGGACTTCATTCTCAAGGATGTAAGTTAGTTCAGTTTAAGCCACAAATTCAGAAATCATCTCCACAGAGTGCTCTGTCAGAGGTATGCATTTGAATTAATATCCTGTGTCAAGGCAAGGTAGTAATAAATAACTCATGCAAATACAGGAAATAGTCATATATCAAACTCATTGCCTCCCTAAGAAGATCCACTTGTTTAATTGATTTCTTCATGCCATAGTTAGAAGTGCTTTTCCTATCACTTTCTAGTGGGGAGCCAGAATAGCAGAGATGAAGTCTACCTAGACTGCATAGGACATTTTTCAGACATACCAGAAAGTGGTCAGCCAACAGTGTATAACTTGCCTTTTTTTTATCATCATGAGAAGAAACCTAGATTTGTTCTGGGTTTTGCATTTTTAAAGAAAATTTACAGAAATTCTGTAGATTAGTTTAACTCATGTTCTTTGTTGTCCAAATAAGAGAACAAATTAGAAAGCTAAAACAGCGCTCTGTTGAATCTAACATGGGCCATTTAGTGAAGTCTGGTATGACTGCTATCCTAGAGAAGATCAACTAAGACAGAGTGAAAGGTCCACAACTGCCACTTGAATTTATGAATATCATCTCACCAGTAACACCCAAAGGTCTGGTTTTGGTCACACAAATGACAACAAAAACTACATTGTATTTGGTTTGCGTGGCAAGGTTTTGGTACCGGGGGGGCTACAGGGGTGGCTTCTGTGAGAAGCTGCTAGAAGCTTCCCCTATGTCTGATAGAGCCAATACCAACCGGCTCCAAGATGAACCCACTGCTGGCCAAGGCCAAGCCAATCAGTGACGGTGGTAGTGCCTCTGTGATAACATATTTAAGAAAGGGAAAAGAAGTTACAGGGGAGTAGCAGTTGCAGCCAGAGAGAGGAGTGAGAAGATGTGAGAGCAACAACTCTGCAGACACCAAGGTCAGTGAGGAAGGAGGGGGAGGAGGCGCTCCAGGCACCGGAGCAGATATCCACCTGCAGCCTGTGGAGGACCCCACGTCAGAGCAGGTGGATGCCCGAAGGAGGCTGTGACCCCATGGGAAGCCCATGCTGGAGCAGACTCCTGGCAGGACCTGTGGAGAGAGAGGAGCCCATGCTGAAGCAGGTTTGCTGGCAGGACTTGTGGCCCTGCGGGGGACCCACGCTGGAGCAGTCTGTTCCTGAAGGACTGCACCCCGTGGATGGGACCCACACTGGAGCAGTTCATGAAGAACTGCAGCCCATGGGAAGGACCCACATTGGAGAAGTTCGTGAAGGACTGTCTCCCATGGGAGGGACCCCACGCTGGAGCAGGGGAAGAGTGTGAGGAGTCCTCCCCCTGAGGAGGAAGGAGCGGCAGAAGCAACGTGTGATGAACTGACTGAAACCCCCATTCCCTGTCCCCCTGCGCCGCTCGGGGGGGGAGGAGGTAGAGAATTTGGGAGTAAAGTTAAGCCTGGGAAGAAGGGAGGGGTTTTAAGATTTGGTTTTATTTCTCATTATCCTGCTCTGATTTGACTGGTAATAAATTAAATTAATTTTTTTCCCCAAGTCGAGTCTGTTTTGCCCATGACAGTAATTGGTGAATGATCTCCCTGTCCTTACCTTGACCCATGAGCCTGTTGTTATATTTTCTCCCCCTGTCCAGTTGAGGAGGGGAAGTGATAGAGCAGCTTTGATGGGCACCTGGCGTCCAGCCAGGGTCAACCCACCACATACATATAAACAACAGCTGATTCTATTGAATTTATTATATACTATTTTTTTATTTAGCAGTAAGCATAAGATTCTCCAGTTCTTCTAGAGCATTTGAAGTGTGGTCAACCACAAAGATGTATACTCAGTAAATGCAGTGAGAACTGGCCTTCAGAAACACTATATTCTCAATGGGCAGAGCTTCTGAGGATTACAGCTTGCCTTGGTTCAGATAGCCCTAAGTCACACAGATATGGCCAAACATGAAATCCTATGAAAAGCTTCTCATAAGATATAGTATTAAGTGATTTTCACTTAAGAAATACTGTGCTGGTTTTGGCTGGGATATAGTTAATTTTCTTCATAGTAGCTTGTATGGGACTATGTTTTGGATTTGTGCTGAAAACAGTGTTAGATAATACAGGGATGTTTTCGTTATTGCTGAGCAGTGCTTACACAGAGTCAAGGCCTTTTCTGCCTCTCACACCACCCCACCAGCGAGTAGGCTGGGGGTGCACAAGAAGCTGGGAGGGGACACAGCTGGGACAGCTGACCCCAACTGACCAAAGGGATATTCCATACCATATGACATCATGCTCAGCATATAAAGCTGGGGGAAGAAGAAGGAAGGGGGGGACGTTCGGAGTTATGGTGTTTGTCTTCCCAAGTAACCATTATGCGTGACGGAGCCCTGCTTTCCTGGAGATGGCTGAACACCTGCCTGCCGATGGGAAGTAGTGAATGAATTCCTTGTTTTTCTTTGCTTGTGTGCGCGGCTTTTGCTTTACCCATTAAACTGTCTTTATCTCCACCCACGAGTTTTCTCACTTTTATCCTTCTGATTCTTTCCCGCATCCTGCTGCGGTGGGAGTGAGCGAGCGGCTGTGTGGTGCTTAGTTGCCGGCTAGGATTAAACCACGAGAAATACTTATCTGTGGATGCTAGTGGCTGATATTTTTTCTTGACAAAGAAAGGCTGCAATGTAGTCTGCTTTTTTTCTTTGTCTCCACAAACACCATGGTTCATTCATGACCTACATTAGGCAAGAGTTCAGATCCACTGCAGTTTGAAACCTGATGCATTTTCACTATTTACAGTTGCAGTTATTTATATAAACACCTAATATCAGAACGGGTTTTGAATAAAGTCTTTAAGGTATGATTATAATTTCTTGCCTGTGTTGAACTAATTAAATTCAATCCATCAATTTCTAGATCAACAGAGAAACCTAGATGTAGACAAGTGCATTGTATTTTTCTCCTCAGTAAAAGGAGGAAACATGAATTTTGTTCTCTGTAATAAGTCCCAGTATGCACCCCTTTTCTACAGCATGTGGCTAGAAGTGGCACACCACTCTGAGCACTGAACGGCAAAGTACACAGACCATTTTTTAATTCCAAACTCCCTTCCAGTTTTCAGCATTAAAACATAAGATACATTCAGAGCAAAACTGGAAAAATCCCAGCCATTAACAAAATATAGGCCCAAACATTCACAGAAGAAGTTTAATACACCTACAATCTGGAGGTAATACCCCCAGATGCTAAAGCAGTTACTAATTGACCATACAAAGAAACTAACCATCTGGGAAGCTTGTCTGCCAGTGCTCAATAGAAGTGAGACCTTGACAAATACCCATAACACAAATATGCCTGAAAACCTAGAACTCCAAGGACTGCTTCAAGCTTCAATCAGTAGTCTTGTAAAGTGCGTAACATGCATAACAGAATGAAAGCATGACCTGGTCAACAGCAAGAGCACAAGTTTAAAAACAAGCGATTTTGTCTTCCCTGGAAAACAATTAGTAATATGGAAAGTTACCTATTCTTTGTAACATTTCTATCAGTTTATCCCTCTTGGAATACTGAGGAACCCGAAAAATATTTTGCTGAACATCACTGCAAACTCCACCTGCATGTCCAACAACAACAAATAAATAATCAGTTTTCAAAAATTCACCAGCCAGCCTTGAAAAGAAACTAAATTGAGCAGTTTTAAGTGTATTATGTGGCTTATTCTTGCTTTAAGATCAAGTGACTTCATTTATGTGTAAGCAACCATCACAACAATTACTTATATCCTCTGCCTTGCGAGGAATGATATAAAGTCATATGTGCATTTTTTAAAAAGATAAAAGAGTCTGTATTGTTTTCTAGACAGCTGTACAAAAAAAACCCTGATCAATAAGAAGGTGCACAGACTGATTACTTCCCTGCAGCTTTTCATAATACAAACACTGCATTTTCTAGCCATCTCAGAAAGAGTTCCACATACATGCCTGCAATAAAATGGGTTACTGACATGTATGCTCACAGAACCATTCTTGTGGCACTATTTCATCACTATCTGGAGGGACAAAGGAGAATCCCACACAGGCCTCCAAGAGATAGCACCATCCCTTTTGACTGTTCAACAAAAGTACTGCTTAAAAACACTACTTATCACATGGCATTTATTTACCAGATGCCACAGGCAAAAGTCAACTTTTGTTCAGTGTTCCTCTCCAGTTATTTCTTAACATAGATGATTGTAGTGGGTTGACCCCGGCTGGATGCCAGGTGCCCACCAAAGCCGCTCTATCACTCCCCCTCCTCAGCTGGACAGGGGAGAAAAAATAAAACAAAAGGCTCGTGGGTCGAGATAAGGACAGGGAGATCACTCACCAATTATCGTCACGGGCAAAACAGACTCGACTTGGGGAAAAATTAGTTTAATTTATTACTAGTCAAATCAGAGTAGGATAATGAGAAATAAAACCAAATCTTAAAAACACCTTCCCCCCACCCCTCCCTTCTTCCCAGGCTTAACTTTACTCCCGAACTTTCTACCTTCCCCTCCCCCTGAGCGGCACAGGGGGACAGGGAATGGAGGTTTGGGTCAGTTCATCACACATTGTTTCTGCCACTCCTTCCTCCTCCTCGGGGGAGGACTCCTCACACTCTTCCCCTGCTCCAGCGTGGGGTCCCTACCACGGGGTGCAGTCCTTCAGGAACAGACTGCTCCAGCATGGGTCCCCCGCAGGGTCACAAGTCCTGCCAGCAAACCTGCTCCAGCATGGGCTCCTCTCTCCATGGGTCCACAGGTCCTGCCAGGAGCCTGCTCCAGCATGGGCTTCCCACAGGGTCACGGCCTCCTTCGGGTATCCACCTGCTCCAGCATGGGGTCCTCCACGGGCTGCAGGTGGATATCTGCTCCACCATTAACCTCCATGGGCTGCAGGGGGACAGCCTGCCTCACCATGGTCTTCACCACAGGCTTCTGCAGGGGAATCTCTGCTCCAGCACCTGGAGCACCTCCTCCCCCTCCTTCTTCACTGACTTTGGTGTCTGCAGAGTTGTTCCTCTCACATCTTCTCACTCTTCTCTCTCACTGCAACTGCTACTCCCCTGTAACTTCTTTTCCCTTTCTTAAATATGTTATCCCAGAGGCGCTACCACTGTTGCTGATTGGCTTGGCCTTGGCCAGGGGCGGGTCCGTCTTGGAACCACAATGGTAAACAAGTTAACCTTTAACTGAAAACCAGCAACCTCAGGTTTTACAAGAGATTCCTAAAAAAGGAGGAAAATCTTAAAAGTGTTAAAGGACTGCCTTAAGGACTTGAATCTCCCACCTGATTTATAGGTGCAATTGCCACTGAAAAAGGTGTTTTTATAGGTGCAAATAAACAGGTTACTAGAGACAGATGTGTTTGGTCTTAAGATCTGACTGGTTTAAGATCTCAGAGAAATATAGTTCTAAAGAAAGTAAAGGGCAAGTTTAAAATCTCTGAAAACTGAACAGTAAACAAAAAACAGGAAGGGAGAGAAGAAAAAAAAACCTTTTAATGGAAGGTATAAAGCCCAAATTGCTAAGCTGAAGTTCACCAATCAGCTAGGAAATGCATGGTTTTCTCAACTCACATACACAGGAAGAGCCTTGATGGTTGGACCAAAGGTTTATGTAATAGCCAAGACCCAAGTTCAGGTACAAAACCAAAAGGTATGTTAAAACTAAGTCTGATTACACTCACTGAAAAGAAGTCTGAATAGAAGTAAAGGAGAGCCTGAACCCATCAGGGCCAAAGAGAGCACCTTATCCTATACTACCTACCAAAGTTGGTTTGATAGAGTAAGGGAAAACATTAGCTTTCCTGACTCCAGAATCAGAAAGGCAGTAAATCCAGGAAGAAATTGACTCCAGAAAAGAAGGGTTTTCACTCTGTAAAATGAGAACATAATCTTTAGGCATTCCAGTTTCAAAAGGTTACAAGAACGTTATCATGCACTTCCAAACCACGATCCAAGCACTCAGTCTTCTGAAGTCTTCTCTGACAGTAGAAAGGTAGATCTGTTTTTTTTTTCCATTAACCAGAAGCAGAGTAAACATCTTGCACAGTTGAAGGGATCTCCTCCTTTCAGATTCTGATAGTTACAGTATTCTTGAATTATCCCTCAGTATGTAGCAAAAACACATAGCAAGAGCATTAGCCAAAACACACTGATAAAGACAACAGATCTAGAGATAAAGGGATCAAGGTTTCTCTCAACCCCAAAACCTTAGCCAATCAGAGCACACTCTGCATCTTAAAGGGAGACACACCTGATATTTTCCCAGGATGTAGTGGGAAGTGAGACTACATTCCCACACAGTGAACACATGGAATGAACATGAACTACACTCATGTACAGTATCATTTGAATGCTTGATTCCCAGTTGCAGAAACAAGGGCAGTTATTAGCTTACTACAAGACCTTCTTTCAATACAAAATCTCTACAAAAGATGAGGAACCAAAACCACACCAGATGACTAAGACTGAGTTTAAATTTAATTCAATCCTACTTAAAGAAAGGTGATTCATCTCCCCAACAGCTGTCAGTATTAACTGATTGTATGGGAGAAAGTAGCCCATTCCCCTCTTTCATTCAGGGCAGTCAAATATCAAAGATGTTTTTTCCCCACCTCAAAAAAGATCTTTCTTTCAGGCCTGTTGAAAGGCCAGAAGAAAGCTGTCAGGATTTGACTCACTAAAGTACCAACACACTTCACTGCAATGATCTGATCAGTTAACATGCTCTCAAACCATAATATGCTTACTGGTATTTTTTTTAGTGATACCGTCACAACAGTCTCACTACCACAAAAGCCACCAAAATTATGTCAGCTGCTCAAATTGAAGTTTAGACTCCTCTGATTTAAGAATGAGTATTCAGATGCCAGTCTCTTAAAAAATGGAAATACTGAATAATTTCACCTACAGAAAAAGAGGTGGTTTGTTCTGTTACTCCCAGGCTCAGCAACCCCACTACCATCTGTTAAAGCTTGTTCTCTCACAGTCTGGAAAGTGGAACTTTAAGGCTAGCAAGTAGTAGAGCTCTAAGATATATCCTAAACCCATTTATGGAAGTTTTAAAACTGCCGAAACCAAATAGCACTCATGCATGTAAAGAAGGATTGTATATCAGAAAAGTTGGCAAGTTGAGCAATAATAGGGGTGTCTGGTTATGTTATGCCCTGGTGCCAAAGACAGCGCTACCAGTGCTGCTTGTGAAACAGCAAGATCACTGTTTTTGAGCTTACACAGATGTGGTGGGGAGGAACAAGAAACAAACAGGGGCAGTATGAGGACTTCTGCAGAAGTGGAATTTAAGAGCCTTCAGACAAGGCTCCTAATTAAGCAGTTCAGTCCCCACCTAAATTAAGCAGTTCATCTATACAAGTTACTAGGAGTTCTGTTACTTAAAAAAAGGAAGTCTTCAGCAAGGAATGTTAACATTATAGCTTTTCAGTATCTTCTAGCAACTTTATAAGCTTTTAAACATAAGGAGTATCCTTAACAACTCTTCAGATATTTATCTCTATACAAGTACATCTTCAGATATATTTCCATTTTTACTTTACTCACCTCTGAACTTCTTCAGGAAAAGTGGCACTAAACATTAGTGTTTGATGTTTGTCTTTTGGTGGCATACTTGGGCAAGAAATCAGCTTCTTCATATCTAACCCAAAACCCTTATCAAGCATGCAGTCTGCTTCATCTAGCACCAAATATTTCACATTATGCAAACCAATCTGCAAGTATTTCAGTGTGTCCTGGTTTCAGCTGGGACAGAGTTAATTTTCTTCCTAGTAGCTGGTACAGTGCTGTGTTTTGGATTTAGTGTGAGAATGATGTTGATAACACTCTGATGTTTTAGTTGTTGCTAAGTAGCGCTTATCTTAAGTCAAGGACTTTTCAGTTTCCCATGCTCTGCCAGCAAGCAGGTGCGCAAGAAGCTGGGAGGGAGCATAGCCAGGACAGCTGACCCAAACTAGCCAAAGGGGTATTCCATACCATAGAACGTCATGCTCAGTATATAAACTGGGGGGAGTTGGCCAGGAGGGGTGGATTGCTGGTCAGGGACTGGCTGGGCATCAGTCAGCAGGTGGTGAGCAATTGCATTGTGCGTCTCTTGTCTTTTATTGGGTTTTATTTCTCTCTCTTTTTGTTATCTTCCTTTTCATTACTATTATTATATTTTATTTCAATTATTAAACTGTTCTTATCTTAACCCATGAGTTTTACTTTTTTTTTTTTATTCTCCTCCCCATCCCACCAGGAGGGGAAGAGTGAGCGAGTGGCTGCGTGATGCTTAGTTGCTGGCTGGGGTTAAACCATGACAGTCCTTTTTGGCACCCAACATGGGGCCCAAAGGGTTGAGATAACGACAAATCTGACTGGAATGCATTACAACACATTTGTTATAAGCATTCATCATATTAGTTCAATAGTCGCTGGTCACAATGTTGATGTATTTGCTCTCAAAGTTGGTGCGCTTGTTCTTAAAGGTGCCTTATGTAATACCTTACTTGCAGTATATGCTCCCTGTTGTGCTGTTTATCACCCGTGGGAACTGGGCCAGAGTTATCATGTTGTTCTACTTTGTAACACTGGCTTATGATACGATAGAATTGCTGGTCATGAAACTAATCTGGTATTTGTACTCAGCATTGCCGTCACCTCCGTACTTCGGGAGCCATCTATCAGAAACTATTAATAATTACACCTTGTACCTTTTCTCATCGGAGAGCCAATCCACGGGGGAGACACATTTCTTCTCCTTCCCCTTCTCCTCCAGGCAAATTACAATAGCTCTTGAGAATTTTGAATATCCTTGGGATGTTCAAACCAGCATGTTCCTATTGTTATGTCTCCTGAATGTGTTCCAGGTCTTGTTTAAGGTTAAACAACTATTTAAGAATACCACCCAGAGATCTGCCCCAAGGCTGGATAATTATGAGTGGCAGGGTGTGTGGGATAGTATAGGCAAATGCCTAGGACGGTGGGCACCTCCAGTGTTTTGGAACTTTACCCCTGAACAAGTGCAGAATCCGGAAAAACTTAGTAGAACCTTGTCGTGGTTTAACCCCAGCCGGCAGCTAAGCACCACGCAGCCACTCGCTCACTGCCCCCCCACCCCTGGGATGGGGGAGAGAATCAGGGAAAAAACCTCATGAGTTGAGATAAAGACAGTTTAATAGGACAGAAAGGAAGGAAAAACAATGATAATGATAATACTAATATGACAATAGTAATACTAAAAGAATTAAACTATACAAAGCAAGTGGTGCACAATGCAATTGCTCACCACTCGTTGACCGATGCCCAGTTACTTCCCGAGCCACGATCCCCCCTCCCAGCCAGCTCCCCCAGTTTATATACTGGGCATGATGTCATATGGTATGGAATAGCTCTTTGGCCAGTTTGGGTCAGCTGTCCTGGCGGTGTCCCCTCCCAGCTTCTTGTGCCCCTCCAGCCTTCTTGCTGGCTGGGCACGAGAAGCTGAAAAATCCTTGACTTAGTATAAACACTACTTAGCAACAACTGAAAACATCAGAGTGTTATCAACATTATTTTCCTACTAAATCCAAAACACAGCACTATACCAGCTACTAGGAAGAAAATTAACTCTGTCCTAGCTGAAACCAGGACAAACCTTTTGAAAAAGTATGCTGTCACCCCGACAATTCCCGGGAGACATAAATCACTGCAATGTGCTGGAGCCTGGCCCATGCAAACCGAGCAGCCCTGTTCAACACTATTCAGTACCCTCAAGGAGAAAAGATCATCTCTGGATCTGATGACAAAGCAACAGACACTACGGCTACCCCAACTCCTGCGACAGGCACTGTGGCTGAACCAGAGTATCAACCAGTGTCAGTATCAGTTCCCCTATACAGAAGAAGAAATGGACACCAAAGTCAGCTCGTTTAGTAAAGGAGGATGAAGCAGGGCCATAACAAAAACAGAAGTAAGAGGCAGAACAAGAGGTAACCACTTGATCCCTATCCCTGAGTGAGCTGTGGGATATGCGAAAAGACTTCAGCCATCGTCCAGGCGAGCACATTATCACCTGCCTGCTCTGATGCTGGGATAATGGGGCTAGTAGCCTGGAATTAGAGGGTAGGGAAGCCAAGCAGCTGGGATCCCTTTCTATGGAAGGGGGCATTGACAAGGCGATTGGAAAAGGGACACAAGCCCTCAGCCTCTGGAGGCGACTCCTGTCAGACGTGAAGGAAAAGTACCCCTTCAAGGAAGATGTTATATGTCACCCAGACAAGCGGACCACCATGGAAAGAGATATCCAGTACCTGAGGGAATTAGCTGTGCTAGAGATGATTTATTATGACCCGGACGGTGCACAATTACCCAGAGATCCAGACGAAGTCCAATGCACACGACCCATGTAGCAGAAGTTTACATGGAGTGTACTATCGTCCTATGCCAACCCATTGGCAGTACTAACCTGGAAAGACAAACAGGCACAGACGGTGGATGAAATGGCTCACTGACTCTGGCAATACGAAGAAAGTCTCACTTCCTCCCTACGGGCCTGTGTCTCAGCTGTGGAAAAACTGTTGGAAAAGTGCAAAAAACTGTTCCAGGAGTTCCAGCAACTCAAAGAGGATAAGTCCTACTCCCCACCTGTACAGACCAATATCTCAGCTATTAGGACTGCTCAAGAGAGAGGATATAGAGGGTACACATCACACGGTACCCTGCGGTTTTACCTGCTTGACCACAGACAGGACATGAGGAAGTGGGATGGAATACCTACCTTGACCCTAGAAGCACGGGTACGTGAATTGCAAGGAAAAACAATCACAAATGAGGGTTCTTCCAGGAAAATTGCTGCTCCAGCCTCCAGTGGGCAGTGTGAGCAGTGTGCCAGACAGAGTGGAAGGGCTGATCTTACTCCTGATCCTATGAGAAGGAATTCTAATCCGTTTTTACAGAAAGTGAGTGGAGAATCCTATGACCGGGACTAGAGGGGCCCTGCCTCCAGCCAGGCGGAGGAGAGGGACAACCAAGTTTACCGGACTGTGTGGATCCGATGGCCTGACACATCAGACCCACAGGAGTATAAAGCTCTAGTGGATACCGGTGCACAGTGTACCCTAATGCCATCAAGCTATAAAGGGGCAGAATCTATTTGTATTTCTGGGGTGACAGGGGGATCCCAACAGCTAACTGTATTGGAGGCTGAAATAAGCCTAACTGGGAATGAGTGGCAGAAACACCCCATTGTGACTGGCCCAGAGGCCCCATGCATCCTTGGCATAGACTATCTCAGGAGAGGGTATTTCAAGGACCCGAAAGGGTACCGGTGGGCCTTTGGTATAGCTGCCTTGGAGACAGAGGGAATTGAACAGTTGTCCACCTTGCCTGGTCTCTCTGAGGACCCTTCTGTTGTGGGGTTGCTGAGGGTTGAAGAACAACAGGTGCCAATCACTACCACAAGGGTGCACTGGCGGCAATATCACACCAACCGAGACTCCCCTGAGTCGACTGATTCGTGGACTGGAGAGCCAAGGAGTGATCAGCAGGACTTGCTCACCCTTTAACAGCCCCATGTGGCCAGTGTGAAAGTCTAATGGAGAATGGAGACTAACAGTAGACTATCGTGGCCTGAATGAAGTCACGCCACCACTGAGTGCTGCTGTGCCAGACATGCTAGAACTTCAATATGAACTGGAGTCAAAGGCAGCCAAGTGGTACACCACAAGTGATATTGCTAATGCATTTTTCTCAGTCCCTTTGGCAGCAGAGTGCCGGCCACAGTTTGCTTTCACTTGGAGGGGCGTCCAGTACACCTGGAATCGACTGCCCCAGGGGTGGAAACACAGCCCCACCATTTGCCATGGACTAATCCAGAATGCACTGGAACAGGGTGAAGCTCCAGAACACCTGCAAGACATGGATGACATCATCGTATGGGGCAACACAGCAGAAGAAGTTTTTGAGAAAGGGGAGAAAATAATCCAAATCCTTCTGAAAGCTGGTTTTGCCATAAAACAGAGTAAGGTGAAGGGACCCACACAGGAGATCCAGTTTTTAGGAATAAAATGGCAAGATGGACGTCGTCACATCCCAATGGATGTGATCAACAAAATAGCAGCTATGTCTCCACCGACTAGTAAACAGGAAACACAAGCTTTCTTAGGTGTTGTAGGTTTTTGGAGAATGCATATTCCAAATTATAGTCTGATTGTAAGCCCTCTCTATCAAGTGACCTGGAAGAGGAACGATTTCAAATGGGGCCCTGAGCAACAACAAGCCTTTGAACAGATTAAACGGGAGATAGTTCATGCAGTAGCCCTTGGGCCAGTCCGGGCAGGACCAGATGTTAAAAATGTGCTCTACACCACAGCCGGGGAGAGTGGCCCTACCTGGAGTCTCTGGCAGAAAGCGCCTGGGGAGACCCGAGGTCGACCTCTAGGGTTTTGGAGTTGGGGATATCGAGGATCTGAGGCCCACTATACTCCAACTGAAAAGGAGATATTAGCAGCATATGAAGGAGTTTGAGCTGCTTCAGAAGTGGTTGGTACTGAAACACAGCTCCTATTAGCACCCCGACTGCCAGTGCTGGGCTGGATGTTCAAAGGGAAGGTCCCTTCTACACATCATGCAACTGATGCTACATGGAGTAAGTGGGTCGCACTGATCACACAATGAAGTCGAGTAGGAAACCCCAGTCGCCCAGGAATTTTGGAAGTGATCACGGACTGGCCAGAAGGCAAAGTTTTTGGAATATCGCCAGAGGAGGAGGTGGTGCATGCTGAAGAGGCCCCACTGTATAATAAACTGCCAGAAAAGGAGAGGCACTATGCCCTGTTCACTGATGGGTCCTGTCGCATTGTAGGAAAGCATCGGAGGTGGAAGGCAGCTGTATGGAGTCCTGTACGACAAGTTGCAGAAACTGCAGAGGGAGAAGGTGAATCGAGTCAGTTTGCAGAGGTGAAAGCCATCCAGCTGGCTTTAGACATTGCTGAATGAGGAAAATGGCCAATACTTTATCTCTATACTGACTCATGGATGGTGGCAAATGCTCTGTGGGGGTGGTTGCAGCAATGGAAGCAGAGTAACTGGCAACGCAGAGGTAAACCCATCTGGGCTGCTGCACTGTGGCAAGATATTGCTGCCCAGCTAGAGAACCTGGTTGTGAATGTATGTCATGTAGATGCCCACGTACCCAAGAGTCGGGCCACTGAAGAACATCAAAACAACAAACAGGTAGACAAGGCTGCTAAGATTGAAGTGGCTCAGGTCGATCTGAACTGGCAACATAAGGGTGAATTATTCATGGCTCGGTGGGCCCACGACACCTCAGGCCATCAGGGAAGAGATGCAACATATAGATGGGCTCGTGATCGAGGGGTGGACCTGACCATGGACACTATCGCACAGGTCATCCATGAATGTGAAACATGCGCTGCAATTAAGCAAGCCAAGCGGTTAAAGCCTCTTTGGTGTGGAGGATGATGGCTGAAATATAAATATGGAGAGGCCTGGCAGATTGACTATATCACACTCCCACAAACCTGCCAAGGCAAGCGCCATGTGCTTACAATGGTGGAAGCAACCACCGGATGGCTGGAAACATATCCCGTGCCCCATGCCACTGCCTGGAACACTCTCCTAGGCCTTGAGAAGCAAATCTTATGGCGACATGAAACCCCAGAAAGGATTGAGTCAGACAATGATGGGACTCATTTCCGGAACAACCTCATAGACACCTGGGCCAAAGAGCATGGCATTGAGTGGGTATATCACATCCCCTATCATGCACCAGCCTCTGGGAAAATCGAGCGATACAGTGGACTGTTAAAGACTACACTGAGAGCAATGGGTGGTGGGACCTTCAAACATTGGGATACACATCTAGCAAAGGCCACCTGGTTAGTCAACACTAGAGGATCTGCTAATCGGGCTGGCCCTGCCCAATCAGAACTTTTATGTACTGTAGAAGGGGATAAAGTCCCTGTGGTGCACATAAAAAATATGCTAGGGAAGACAGTTTGGGTTACTCCTGCCTCAGGCAAAGGCAAACCCATTCGTGGGATTGCTTTTCCTCAAGGACCTGGGTGCACTTGGTGGGTGATGCGGAAGGATGGGGAAGTCCGATGTGTACCTCGAGGGGATTTGATTTTGGACAAGAATAGCCAATGAAATAAATTTTATGATGTTGATTGCTATATAACACCGTATATCATCACTTCTATGGTGGTTGTATGCCATATTAAGGGTATTACAGTAAAAATCACCCAGATTAATTAAGAGTGAACTTTGATGAAACCAATTAAAGCGCAGCGATGATAGAACCGGACAAGCGCAGCGGTGATGGAACTAGAACTGGCTTCAGCATGCAACAGTCCAACACCACACCATCTTTCCTGTCCTGAAAGGTAGTTGGAGCCCAAAGTCATGGACTAAATGAACTCAATAGACATTTAATAGACATGGCCCATAGACTAAGGGAATGATATCTGTGTGTGAATATATCAAGAGACAGGAAAGGTGGTGGTGATTAATTGGGATGTATTGGAAAGTGTGGCACCTGAGCACGACGTAAATGGTATAGAATAAGGGGTGGATATTGTCCTGGTTTCGGCTGGGATAGAGTTAATTTTCTTCTTAGTAGCTGGTACAGTGCTGTGTTTTGGGTTTAGTATGAGAATGATGTTGATAACACTCTGATGTTTTTAGTTGTTGCCAAGTAGCGCTTATCTTAAGCCAAGGACTTTTCAGTCTCCCATGCTCTGCCAGCAAGCAGGTGTGCAAGAAGCTGGGAGGGAGCATAGCCGGGGCAGCTGACCTGAACTAGCCAAAGGGGTATTCCATACAATATGACATCATGCCCAGTATATAAACTGGGGCGAGTTGGCCGGGAGGTGCCAGTCGCTGCTTGAGGACTGGCTGGGCATCGGTCAGCAGGTGGTGAGCAATTGCATTGTGCGTCTCTTGTCTTTTATTGGGTTTTATTTCTCTCTCTTTTTGTTATCTTCCTTTTCATTACTATTATTATATTTTATTTCAATTATTAAACTGTTCTTATCTCAACCCATGAGTTTTACTTCTCCCCCCCCCATTCTCCTCCCCATCCCACGGAGGGGGGGGGAGTGAGCAAGCAACTGTGGTGCTTAGTTGCCAGCTGGGGTTAAATCACAACACAGTGAAAGAAAAATTGTATTGGTTCACTAACAGTATATACTTATAGAATATCCTAATTGTCAAAATCCATCTTTTACTTATTTCTTTCTAGTAGAAGTTAAATTATTCACAAATAAAAGCCTATGTGCATTATGTTTTATTTGCATCTCTATCTCTATTTAACTTTTTAATATGCACTAATTCTAATAGTATGCGTACACTGAAGCGCTTTTGAACTTGGTTTAGCAATGTAAATGAAGATGGAGCTTGTTATAGACCAACTATTATTTAGCACATCTATTTTGAAATTATGTCTCAGTTTTAGAAAGATCCTCTCATATAACCCTCACACATTCTCAAATAACTCCTTGTTTTGAAAAAAATAACATCAAAAAGCATTAAGGCCATTACAACTTCACTGTTGCTGACCAAGACTTTCATTTTGACTAGAAGCCTGACAACCATAGAAAGCCAATCTCCACTTTATTACCAATAAAGTGTTTCTCCAAACTTCATTGGTCCAGTGCAACATCACTGAGCCACCATTATAATATGTAGCAATTTCAATTTGAACTTATAATGGCTGGAAAAATAAAAATTCAGATACAACATTACACCTGGAGTTTTTTTATATTTTTAATAAAATCAATAATAAAATATTCAAAGAATTAATATTAGCATAGTTCCAGACAGATAAAAGCTATTGCAGCAAAAGAAACAGGACATCAAGTGAAAATCTCCTATGGAATTTTCCACGAAAACTAAGAGAAGGTGTTCCATTTATTTAAACTTGTCCTGGTTTCGGCTGGGACAGAGTTAACTTTCTTTTTAGTAGCTGGTACAGTGCTGTGTTTTGGATTTAGTGTGAGAATAGTGTTGATAACACTCTGATGTTTTAGTTGTTGCTAAGTAGCGCTTATCTTAAGCCAAGGACTTTTCAGTTTCCCATGCTCTGCCAGCAAGCAGGTGTGCAAGGAGCTGGGAGGGAGCAGAGCCGGGGCAGCTGACTTGAACTAGCCAAAGGGGTATTCCATACCATGGAACGTCATGCCCAGTATATAAACAGGGGGGAGCTGCCCGGAAGGCGCGGATCGCGGTTCGGGAACTAACTGAGCATCGGTCAGCGGGTGGTGAGCAATTGCATTGTGCATCACTGGTTTTTTTTCCTTCCCCCCCCCCCTTCTTTTGTTGCATTCCTTTTCATTACTATTATTATTATATTTCATTATTACTATTGTTAGTATTATATTTTACTTTAGTTATTAAACTGTTCTTATCTCAACCCACGAGTTTTACTTTTTTTTTTTCCTTTGCTTTCCTCCTCCTCACCCCACTGGGAGGGGGAGGGGGAAGCGGCTGCGTGGTGCTGAGTTGCTGACTGGGGTTAAACCACGACAAAACTATAAAATTTAATTGCCAAGAACACTGCAGCCAGTTTGACTTAGACTGATATTTTCCAGTGGGCCCTGAAAGGGACTGAAGAGATCTGGACTCATGCTCCTCTTTCAAAAACCTTATGGTATTTAGATATTCCAAGAAAAGCTCACTTGTATTTTAAGTAAGCGCCTGTACAAAGGCAGCATACTGACTGGTTTTCATGGCTCTATTTTTGCTTCTATTGATGCCTGTAAATGTGGAATTTTCCACTTACTGGAATTGTTGTGGCTGGACCAAATTGGATTTTTACTGTTTTGGGGAAGTCAGGAAGGCTCTAAGATAAGAGTCTCCCAAATAATGTCACTAGGACAGTTCGACCTTAGAGAAAACAGTTACGCAGCACCGTAACGATAAAGAAATTTTAAAACAAGCGCCTCAACCAAAACAGACTACCCTTGAAGGACATGATATACATGATCTCAGAACTGAGTATGCGCAAAAACAGAGGTCAGCCAGCGGACACAGTGAGGAAGAGTATCTCCTTCATCCAGAGACCCCTGATGACCACCCGGAGACATAAACAGACATGCGCAAGAGACATTTGCATTTGCATATGATAATGAGTTCCCGGAAATCTGGTGAATACGTATAATGAGTTCCTGGAAATCTGATGAATATGTATGTATAAGCTTGTATATAAACTATGCAATTAACTTGACCGGACACACACAATAGGAGGAGATATCCCCTGTGTGTCCAGTGCTGCAATAAAGAATACCTGCTTAATAGTCCCTAGACTATTGAGTCTTTGATTTGAGCCTTTCACGGCAACAGTTCTGGCACCCCAGATGGGACCTGCTCTGCTCGGCTGCAGGACCCGCTGAGAACAGGACTCCCTAGGGTACCCCCGGGATTTCCCGGAGGGACTCCTCGCCTCAATCGGATCACTGCGGGAGCAGACAAGGACCATCTAACATCTAAAGGAGTAAAGGTATTCTTTAAATCTTTTGGTTTTCTGTTTTGGAATTTGGGACCGGTCATTTGGAAGGTTCTCATAAGTCGTAGGAGACGTCCTACGCTGAGCGTCGTATACCAGGCTACTAGTGCCTGAGGGTATACATTTGGTATTTTGGTACGTTGGTACAGGCACGGGTTAAGCTTTGTACTTCTGCAATAACGTACTTTCGGTATTGGTACACTTATGTAACCCGCATAAGTTTTGTACTTTTGGCAATACGGATTTATTGGTACTGAACTCGGATATTGGCTTATTGATATTGAATTTGAACATACCGTCAGGCATTGTAAAATTGGCAATTGAGTATGAATGAGCTGAGCTGAGCTAACTCTGATGCGACTGGTGAGTGAATGAGTGACTGAGGTACGGTATGGTTGCAAAGTGAGTGGGAAAAACCTGGAGAACTGTGCATTTCACCATGAAAATGAATGTGAATTTTTTTTCTTGTGAATTGTTTTATTTGTGGGTAAAATTTGGATGGGATATTAATTGTGACATTTGTGGAACGTGGTCGGAGTGGGACGAAAAGGAGCGACAGGCTGAGGTTATTAAAATAATCTGTGGGAGAATAACGGAAGTACAGAATCAGTAAGGTAGAATGGGGGGACAGCAAAGCAGTGGTATTGTAAGGAAAAGCCCCCTAGGATGCATCCTAGCACATTGGAAAGATATAGGGGGACCACCAAGTGGGAGTGTGAATAAGAAAACATTGATCAAATATTGTAACCAGTAGTGGCCCCTGTATAAACTAGCAGATGATGAAAAATGGCCCTTCAACGGATCTTTGAATTATAATACTGTATTACAGTTAATGTTGTTTTTACGGAGAGAAGGAAAATGGGATGAGGCTATATATGCAGATATGTTTTTCACTTTGCGGAATCATCCGGAGTGGCAGAAGGATTGTGGTATTAATATCCCACCACAAGATCCCCTAGCTTTATCCTTAGAAAAGGAAAAGAGAAGTGAGGAAAAGGAACAAGGGAAAATGAGGAGGTGCTGCTCAGCGTGTAGTATTGGACAGAGGTGTTTAAAAGTGAAAGACCCCGGAAATAAGAAACTTAGAGAAATTGCTTGAGGAGGCATGGAGAGTTTTTAGGAATCGGGAGGATGTGGATAGGGAAAAATTGACAAAAGTAATGGCAACAGCTACGGTGGTAGCTCTGGAACAGAGAGGAATGATACATAAAAGAGGATTTAGAGGACGAGGAAGAGGACTGGGGAATGTAGTGAGAAAACAAACCAATGTGTGTATTGTCGAGAGGAAGGACTTTGGAAGAACGAATGTCCAAAACTTAAAGGAACCTCGCAAACCTTGATAGCTGAAGCAGGGGCTAATTGACGAGGACCTGGGGAATCTACCCTAGCGGATCCACTGGTTAAGGTAAGGCTAGGGAGACAGGAGAGAGAAGTAGAATTCTTAGTAGACACGGGAGCCTCTTTCTCTGTTTTGAATCAAGAATTGGTACCTGTGAGTAAAGACTTTGTGACTGTAGTGGGAGCTACTGGCCAACAGGAAAAGGCGTTCTTTCTGAAACCCCTCAATTTTAAATTAGGAAAACAGGTTGGTATACATCGGTTTTTATACTTACCAAATTCCCCAAAACCACTGTTGGGTAGAGACCTATTGGAACGATTGGAAGCAGAAATAGTTTTTAAACAAGGAATCATGGAATTAAAGGTGAAAGAAAACCAATTGATTGAAATTCTAAGTTTAGCCCTAATGGACCCTGAATGGTCAGCCACATCTACACCAGAAAGGGAAGAGATTACTAATCAGGTATATCCAGGAGTATGGGCTACAGGAATCCCAGGAAGAGCAAAGCATGCCATTCCCATAGTAGTAGAACTTAAAGAAGGGATAAGCTCAGTGCGACAAAGGCAATATCCCTTGAGGTTAGAAGATCGGAAAGGAATAGAAGGACCAATTAATAACTTTTTACAGCATGGACTATTAGTGGAATGTGAATCAGAATATAATACCCCCATATTACCGGTGAAAAGCCGGACGGAACTTATCAGGTACAGGATTTAAGAGAAGTCAATAAAATTGTTAAGGACCTACAGCCTGTGGTAGTCAATCCTTATACTTTACTTAGTAAATTACGAGATAATCGAGTATGGTTTACAGTATTAGACTTGAAAGATGCATTCTTCTGTTTGCCTTTAGCCAATAAAAAAAAGAAAAAAATAAAAAACAGTCAAAACTTATTGGCATTTGAATGGGAAAGTCCTACCACTGGTAGGAAAACCCAGCTTACCTGGACAGTGTTACCCCAAGGTTTTAAGACTAGTCCAACAATCTTTGAAAATCAATTAGCACGAGAACTTGAAACATGGGATCCTCCCTCTGGAGATGGAATCCTTTTACAGTATGTGGATGACTTATTAATAGCAACTGAAACAAAACCTGACTGTATACAGTGGACTATCAGCTTGTTGAACTTTTTGGGACTAAATGGGTATCGAGTCTCTCAACAGGAAGCTCAGATGGTGCGGCAACGGGTAACCTACCTTGGATTCGAACTATCTGGAGGACAAAGAGAATTAGGAACAGAGCGAAAAGAGGCCATCTGCAGGACTCCCCTCCCTCAGACGGTAAAAGAACTCAGGACTTTTTTGGGAATGACAGGTTGGTGCCGGTTATGGATTTATAATTACGGAATAATAGTAAAACCTTTGTATGAGCTTTTTTCGTGGTTTAACCCCAGCCAGCAACTAAGCACCACGCAGCCGCTTCCCCCTTCCCCCTCCCAGTGGGGTGAGGAGGAGGAAAGAGGGGAAAAAAAAGTAAAACTCGTGGGTTGAGATAAGAACAGTTTAATAACTAAAGTAAAATATAGTACTAACAATAGTAATAATGAAATATAATAATAATAAAAGTAATGAAAAGGAATATAACAAAAAAGGAGGGGGAGGAAGGGAAAACAAACAAACAAACAAAAAAAAACCCACCAGTGATGCACAATGCAATTGCTCACCACCCGCTGACCAATGCCCAGTTAGTTCCCGAGCCACGATCCGCCCCTCCCAGCCAACTCCCCCCTGTTTATATACTGGGCATGACATTCTATGGTATGGAATACCCCTTTGGCTAGTTCAGGTCAGCTGCCCCGGCTCTGCTCCCTCCCAGCTTCTTGCACACCTGCTTGCTGGCAGAGCATGGGAAACTGAAAAGTCCTTGGCTTAAGATAAGCACTACTTAGCAACAACTAAAACATCAGAGTGTTATCAACATCATTCTCACACTAAATCCAAAACACAGCACTGTACCAGCTACTAAGAAGTTAACTCTGTCACAGCCGAAACCAGGACAATATCCACCCCTTATTCTATACCATTTATGTTATGCCCAGATCCCACACTTTCCGATACATTTCCAATTAATCACCGCCACTTTTCCTGTCTTTTAATATATACATATAGATATCATTCCCGCGGTCTATGGGCCATCTCTATCAAATGTCTGTTGAGTTCATTCAGTCCATGACTTTGAGCTCCATCTCTTGTAACAGTCTGTCTGGGCAGGAGGGATGATGCAAAGTCCGCTCAGTCAGCAGAACAGGATTGGGCTTCGGTGTGATGCGGCAGGCAGGTGACATTGGGCGCAGCAGGAGGATGGTGTGTGGTGTCGGGTTGTTGCATGCTGAAGTCACTCCTGGTTCCATCACTACTACACTTCACTCAGTTTTGTCAAAGTTCATTCTTCGTTAATCTAAGTAATGCTTACTGTAATACCATTAATATAGCATAAAACAATTATAATAATGATGACATACAGTGGCAGGATTATAGAGCAATTAATAGCATACAATTTAATCTATTGGCTGTTCTCACCTAAAATCAAATCCCCTTGAGGCACACATCGGACTTCCCCATCCTTCCGCATCACCCACCAAGTGCACCCAGGCCCTTGAGCAAAAGCAATCCCACGAATGGGTTTGCCTTTGCCTGAGGCGGGAGTAACCCAGACTGTTTTTCCTAGCATATTTTTTATGTGCACTACGGGGACTTTATCCCCTTCTACAGTACATAAAAGTTCTGATTGGGCAGGGCCAGCTCGATTGACAGATCCTCTAGTGTTGACTAACCAGGTGGCCTTTGCTAGATGTGTATCCCAATGTTTGAAGGTCCCACCACCCATTGCTCTCAATGTAGTCTTTAACAGTCCACTGTATCGCTCGATTTTCCCAGAGGCTGGTGCGTGATAGGGGATGTGATATACCCACTCAATGCCGTGCTCTTTGGCCCAGGTGTCTATAAGATTGTTCGGGAAATGAGTCCCGTTGTCTGACTCAATCCTTTCTGGGGTTCCATGTCGCCATAAGACTTGCTTTTCAAGGCCCAGGAGAGTGTTCCGGGCGGTGGCATGGGGCACGGGATATGTTTCCAGCCATCCGGTGGTTGCTTCCACCATTGTAAGCACATGGCGCTTGCCTTGGCGGGTTTGTGGGAGTGTGATATAGTCAATCTGCCAGGCCTCTCCATATTTATATTTCAGCCATCGTCCTCCATACCAAAGAGGCTTTAACTGCTTGGCTTGCTTAATTGCAGCGCATGTTTTGCATTCATGGATGACCTGTGTGATAGTGTCCATGGTCAGGTCCACCCCTCGATCACGAGCCCATCTATATGTTGCATCTCTTCCCTGATGGCCTGAGGTGTCATGGGCCCACCGAGCCAGAAATAATTCACCTTTATGTTGCCAGTTCAGATCGACCTGAGCCACTTCAATCTTAGCAGCCTTGTCTACCTGTTGGTTGTTTTGATGTTCTTCAGTGGCCCGACTCTTGGGTATGTGGGCATCTACATGACATACTTTCACAACCAGGTTCTCTAGCTGGGCAGCAATATCTTGCCACAATGGGGCAGCCCAGATGGGTTTACCTCTGCGTTGCCAGTTACTCTGCTTCCATTGCTGCAACCACCCCCACAGAGCATTTGCCACCATCCATGAGTCAGTATAGAGATAAAGTATTGGCCATTTTCCTCATTCAGCAATGTCTAAAGCCAGCTGGATGGCTTTCACCTCTGCAAACTGACTCGATTCACCTTCTCCCTCTGCAGTTTCTGCAACTTGTCGTATAGGACTCCATACAGCCGCCTTCCACCTCCGATGCTTTCCTACAATGCGACAGGACCCATCAGTGAACAGGGCATATTGCCTCTCATTTTCTGGCAGTTTATTATACAGTGGGGCCTCTTCAGCACGCGTTACCTCCTCCTCTGGCAATATTCCAACATCTTTGCCTTCTGGCCAGTCTGTGATCACTTCCAAAATTCCTGGGCGACTGGGATTTCCTATTCGACTTCGTTGTGTGATCAGTGCAACCCACTTACTCCATGTAGCATCAGTTGCATGATGTGTAGAAGGGACCTTCCCTTTGAACATCCAGCCCAGCACTGGCAGTCGGGGTGCCAACAGGAGCTGTGTTTCAGTACCAACCACTTCTGAAGCAGCTCAAACTCCTTCATATGCTGCTAATATCTCCTTTTCAGGTGGAGTATAGCTGGCCTCAGATCCTCGATATCCCCAACTCCAAAACCCTAGAGGTCGACCTCGGGTCTCCCCAGGCGCTTTCTGCCAGAGACTCCAGGTAGGGCCACTCTCCCCGGCTGCGGTGTAGAGCACATTTTTAACATCTGGTCCTGCCCGGACTGGCCCAAGGGCTACTGCATGAACTATCTCCCGTTTAATCTGTTCAAAGGCTTGTTGTTGCTCAGGGCCCCATTTGAAATCGTTCCTCTTCCAGGTCACTTGATAGAGAGGGCTTACAATCATACTATAATTTGGAATATGCATTCTCCAAAAACCTACAACATCTAAGAAAGCTTGTGTTTCCTGTTTACTAGTTGGTGGAGACATAGCTGCTATTTTGTTGATCACATCCATTGGGATGTGACGATGTCCATCTTGCCATTTTATTCCTAAAAACTGGATCTCCTGTGCGGGTCCCTTCACCTTTCTCTGTTTTATGGCAAAACCGGCTTTCAGAAGGATTTGGATTATTTTCTCCCCTTTCTCAAAAAAAACTTCTGCTGTGTTGCCCCATACGATGATGTCATCAATGTACTGCAGGTGTTCTGGAGCTCCACCTTTTTCCAGTGCATTCTGGATTAGTCCATGGCAAATGGTGGGGCTGTGTTTCCACCCCTGGGGCAGTCGATTCCAGGTGTACTGGACGCCCCTCCAAGTGAAAGCAAACTGTGGCCGGCACTCTGCTGCCAAAGGGATTGAGAAAAATGCATTAGCGATATCACTTGTGGCATACCACTTGGCTGCCTTTGACTCCAGTTCATATTGAAGTTCTAGCATGTCTGGCACAGCAGCACTCAGCGGTGGTGTGACTTCATTCAGGCCACGATAGTCTACTGTTAGTCTCCACTCTCCATTAGACTTTCGCACTGGCCAAATGGGGCTGTTAAAGGGTGAGCGAGTCCTGCTGATCACTCCTTGGCTCTCCAGTCGACCAATCAGCGTATGGATGGGAATCAGGGAGTCTCGGTTGGTGCGATATTGCCGCCAGTGCACCCTTGTGGTAGCAATTGGCACCTGTTGTTCTTCAACCCTCAGCAACCCCACAACCGAAGGGTCCTCCGAGAGACCGGGCAAGGTGGACAACTGTTCGATTTCCTCCATCTCCAAGGCAGCTATACCAAAGGCCCACCAATACCCCTTTGGGTCCTTGAAATACCCTCTCCTGAGATAGTCTATGCCAAGGATGCATGGGGCCTCTGGGCCAGTCACAATGGGGTGTTTTTGCCACTCATTCCCAGTTAGGCTTATTTCAGCCTCCAATACAGTTAGCTGTTGAGATCCCCCTGTCACCCCAGAAATACAAATAGATTCTGCCCCTTTATAGCTTGATGGCATTAGGGTACACTGTGCACCGGTGTCCACTAGAGCCTTATACTCCTGTGGATCTGATGTGTCAGGCCATCGGATCCACACAGTCCAGTAAACCCGGTTGTCCCTCTCCTCCACCTGGCTGGAGGCAGGGCCCCTCTAGTCCTGGTCATAGGATTCTCCACTCACTTTCTGTAAAAACGGATTAGAATTCCTTCTCATAGAATCAGGAGTAAGATCAGCCCTTCCACTCTGTCTGGCACACCGCTCACACTGCTCACCAGAGGCTGGAGCAGCAATTTTCCTGGAAGAACCCTCATTTGTGATTGTTTTTCCTTGCAATTCACGTACCTGTGCATCTAGGACCGAGGTAGGTTTTCCATCCCACTTCCTCATATCCTCTCCGTGCTCACGCAGGTAAGACCTCAGGGTACCCCATGAGGTGTACCTTCTATCTCCTCTCTCTTGAGCAGAGGGACGCTTATTCCTAATAGCTGAGATATTGGTCTGTGCAGGTGGGAGGCAGAACTTATCCTCAAATCGCTGGAACTCTTGGGACAGTTTCTCGGCTATTATGTCTGGCAGTTTCTCCACAGCCACGACGAGGGAGGAAGAAAGACTTTCTTCGTATTGCCAGAGTCGGCCAGCCAATTCATCTACTGTTGGTCCCTCCTCGTCTTTCCAGTCCATTACTGCCAATGAGTTGGCATAGGACGATGGTGCACTTCGTACAAACTTCCGCCACATGGGTCGTGCGCATTGGACTTCGTATGGATCTCTGGGTAACTGCCCATCGTCTGGGTCATAATAAACCATCTCCCGCACGGCTAATTCCCTCAGGTACTGGATACCTCTCTCCACGGTGGTCCACTTGCCTGGGTGACATACAACATCTTCCTTGAAGGGGTACCTTTCCCTCACGCCTGATAGTAGTCGCCTCCAGAGGCTGAGGGCTTGTGTCTTCTTTCCAATTGCCTTGTCAATACCCCCTTCCCTAGAAAGGGATCCCAATTGCTTGGCTTCCTTACCCTCTAATTCCAAGCTACTTGCCCCGTTATCCCAGCATCGGAGCAACCAGGTGATGATGTGCTCGCCTGGATGACGGCTGAAGTCTTTTCGCATATCTCGCAGCTCACTCGGGGATAGGGATCGGGTGTTTATCTCCGGTTCTGCCTCTTCCTCCTGTTCTCGTGATGGCCCTGCTTCACCTTCATCCTTCGCTAAGCGAGCTGTCTTTTTTGAGTATTTCTTCTCCTCTACAGGGGCAACTGATACCGGCATGGGTTGGTTCTCTGGTTCAGCCACAGTGCCTGTCATGGGGGTTTGAGTAACCGTAGTGCCTGTCGCTGTGGCTGGAGGGGCTGCAGTGTCTGTCACGGGGGTCGGAGTGGCTGCAGTGCCTGTTGCTGGGGTCAGAGTGGCTGCAGTGCCTGTTGCCAGGTCTGGAGGGGCTGCAGTGGCTGTCATCTTGTTGTCAGATCCAGAGACCTTTGCTTCCCCTTGAATAATGTTAAACAGAGCTCGGTAGGCATGGGCCAGGCCCCAGCACTTTGCAGTGATTTGTGTCTCCCTGGAATTGTCAGGGTGACAGCATACTTTTGCCAAATGTTCTACTAGTTTTTCAGGATTCTGCACTTGTTCAAGGGTGAAGTTGCAAAACACTGGAGGTGCCCACCATCCTAGGCATTTGCCCATGCTACCCCACACACCCTGCCACTCATAACTCTGCAGCTTTGGGGCAGATCTCCTGAGTAGTTGTTTAACCCTAAACAAGACCTGAACCACATTCAGGAACATGCTAGTTCCTAGCAATAGAACCATGTTAGTTTCAACATTCCAAAGATATTCAAAATTTTCAAAATTCTCAAACACTACTGTAATTAGCCTGGAGGAGGAGGAGGGGAAGGTGAAGGAAGGTGTCTCCTCCATAGATTGGCTCTCCGAGGAGAAAAGGTAAAGGGTGTAATTATTAATAGTTTCCGCTAGATAGCTCCCGAAGTATGGAGATAACAGCAATGCTGAGTACAAATACTGGATTAGTCCCACGACCGATAATTTTATCGTACCATAAACCAGTGTTACATAGTACAGCAAAGCGAAAACCTTAATCCACCTCACCTTATGGGTGATAAGCAGCAGCACAGGGACTATATACGGCAAGTGAGGTGATACATAACACAACTCTAAGAACGAACACCACAACTCTAAGAGCCAATAACCCAACATTGTGACCGGCGACCACTAAACTAATACAATACAACAAATAACAAATTCGTTTTAACATGCTCTGGTCAGATCTGTTGTTATCTCAACCCTTTACGCCCCACATTGGGCGCCAAAAGGGTGTCGTGGTTTAACCCCAGCCAGCAACTAAGCACCACGCAGCCGCTTCCCCCTCCCCCCTCCCAGTGGGGTGAGGAGGAGGAAAGAGGGGAAAAAAAAGTAAAACTCGTGGGTTGAGATAAGAACAGTTTAATAACTAAAGTAAAATATAGTACTAACAATAGTAATAATGAAATAATAATAATAATAGTAATGAAAAGGAATATAACAAAAAAGGAGGGGGAGGAAGGGAAAAAAACCAACCAAACAAAAAAAAAACCCACCAGTGATGCACAATGCAATTGCTCACCACCCGCTGACCAATGCCCAGTTAGTTCCTGAGCCACGATCCGCGCCGCCCGGCCAACTCCCCCCTGTTTATATACTGGGCATGACGTTCCATGGTATGGAATACCCCTTTGGCTAGTTCAGGTCAGCTGTCCTGGCTATGGTCCCTCCCAGCTTCTTGCACACCTGCTTGCTGGCAGAGCATGGGAAACTGAAAAGTCCTTGGCTTAAGATAAGCGCTACTTAGCAACAACTAAAACATCGGAGTGTTATCAACATTATTCTCACACTAAATCCAAAACACAGCACTGTACCAGCTACTAAGAAGAAAATTAACTCTGTCCCAGCCGAAACCAGGACAGCTTTTGAAAAATAACCCCACTCGACTGATTTGGTCCAAAGAAGCTCAAAATGCATTTGAGACACTTAAGAAAGAACTAATGAAGGCCCCAGCCCTGGGTCTACCTGATGTTACTAAACCCTTCTGGTTGTTCTCCCATGAAAGACAAGGTATAGCTCTGGGAGTCCTGGCTCAACGACTAGGACCCTACAAAAGAGCTGTGGCCTATTTTTCTAAACAGCTCGACAAAGTAAGCAAAGGATGGCCAGGATGTCTGCGAGCTGTGGCGGCTGTGGTCTTGAATATTCAGGAAGCCTGAAAATTTACCTTGGGCCAAAAGATCACAGTGCTGGTTTCACACACAGTATCAGCTGTACTGGAACAGAAAGGGAATCACTGGCTTTCCCCTTCCCGATTTCTGCAATACCAGGCTATTCTGATTGAACCAGATGAGGTTAATATTGAAGTAACTAATGTTACGAACCCAGCTTCTTTTCTCAGTGGGGTGACTTCTGAACCATTGACACATGATTGCTTAGAAACCATAGAGACTGTGTACTCCAGCAGACCAGATTTGAAAGAAGAACCCCTGGAAAATGCACAGGACTCCTGGTTCACGGATGGAAGCAGCTTCGTCCGACAAGGTATTCGAAAGGCCGGATACGCGGTGACAACAGTAAACAAAGTAATTGAGTCTCAATCACTACCTGCTGGAACATCAGCTCAAAAGGCTGAAATTATTGCCCTGACTAGGGCCCTGGAGTTAGCAAAAGGGAAAAAGATAAATATATGGACAGATTCCAAATATACCTTTGGAGTTGTCCACGCTCATGGAATAATTTGGAAGGAATGAGGACTATTAACTGCACAAAAGAAACAGATTAAGTATGCTGAGGAAATCCTTCGCCTATTAGAAGCAGTCCGACTACCAGCCAAAGTTGCCATCATGCACTGCCGAGGACACCTGAAGGGTAACACTGACCAGGAAAAAGGTAATAGGTTGGCCGACTCTGAGGCTAACCAGGCAGCGGAGAGAATGCAAAAGATTTTAACCTTAATTCCAGATAACAGAAGTAGGAACCTAGATGACCAAGAAAATATTGAATATTCTAAGGCTGATAAAGAACTGATAGAGGAAATAGGAGGGCAGGTTCCCTCCAGAGGATGGGCCCACTCGAGTGATGGCAGAATTATAATTCCTGCCAAACAAATATGGGGAGTAGTTAAAGAAGAACACAATAGGACACACTGGGGAGCGGACTCCCTGTATAAATTTTAAATCAGAAGTTAATAGGGAAAAATTTGTATACTACAGTCCGGCAGGTGACCCAGCAATGTGAAATATGTTTAAAAAATAACCCCAATACAGGTAACTGGGTACAATTAGGAAGTATTGGGAAAGGAAGTGTACCGGGAGACCATTGGCAAATTGATTTCTCTGAACTTCCAAGAAAAGGAGGGTACAGGTATTTATTGGTACTTACAGACACCTTTTCAGGATGGCCAGAAGCGTTTTCTTGTAGAACTAACAAAGCAAGAGAGGTAACTAAGGTATTATTAAATGAAATAATACCTCGATTTGGGGTACCAACATCATTTCATCAGACAGGGGTACACATTTTTGTGCAGAAGTAGTGCAACAGGTCAGCAAACTATTAGGAATCGATTGGCAATTACATACACCCTACAGACCACAAGCCAGTGGGCAAGTAGAAAAAATGAACCACATGGTAAAACAACAGATAGCGAAAATATGTCAAGAAGCAATAATACTTGGCCTGAGTTTTGGAAAAGACCAGATGGGGGATACTGTGACTACGACAATTCAAGTTATGAGACTGGATCGAGATTTGACCTACAAATACTAGATAATAACACCCAGATTTTGGTTTAGCAATAATAGTTGCCTATGGAAGGCAAGATCCAACACTTGTTCGTGCTGCCCCCCCCCCATACACACAAGAATTGTACCTGCAGGGATGGGTGGAATGATTATTGAATCAATAAAACCACGGTGGAAGTAGGGACCTGGGATTTGATAGGGATAAATGTGACATATATTGATTTTTGTAATAGAGCCCAATTAGAAACCTATAGCTCCTCGAACTGGGATTATTTTAGGAATGTATCAACTGGCTGGGTAAACCACGGATCATTTTATGGCGCTAACCTCACGGCCACTGACGGGCCCTGCAAACTACCTGATGGGTATTGGTGGCTATGTGGCAACGGTGTTAGCAGAAAACGACTCCCTGCAGGATGGAAGGGAATGTGTACCATAGGTCATCTAGTTAGTCAGGACCGAATATATAACCAGTCCCAAATACCTAGAGGCATACTGAGAACATCATGGAAACGGGCTAAACGAGAAGATAACCCACTTGTAATTACGAGGAACAAAATTTCATAGCTTTGTCAGATGGTTCTTACCGTGGCTGGGAGTAAGTGAGCTAGAAAAGGCCATAGTAAATATTTCTGCAGTTTTAGAGAGGGTGGAAAATCTAACAATAGATATTATGAAAAATTTACAGACAGAAGTATCATCCCTTAATAAAGTCGTGTTACAAAATCAAATGGCATTAGATTTATTGACTGCCAAGGAAGGAGGGGTATGTGTGATTATTAATACCAGTTGCTGTGCATATATCAATAAAAATAATCAGATAGAAGCAGATTTGAATACACTCTGGGAGAAAACACAAGTATTCCATGAGATATCTTTGGATGATACTTCTTTGGGGTTTCGAGATTTATGGGATAAATTAACCTCTTGGCTTCCCAATTTAGGATGGTTGAAACAATTATTTGTTGGATTGATTGCTCTGATGGTCTTAGGAATATTTGTTTGTATATTTCTCAAATGTTTTCTTTGGTGTTGCTGGAATTCAGCTGAGACGTACAGCGATTGGAAAAGAAACAAGGTTAGACATCAAGTGGAAACAGGAAAATATTTCACTCAGACCCTTGAAAAGGATGAGCTATTATAAATTTGGTAAACATGAAATAATTAAGGATACCTTCTCTAGGTCTGAAGAAATTTGAGAGTAATACATGACAATTCAATACTATAACTAACTATTGTAACCTGTTGCATGATACACTATATACCACTTTACAGGCATTTTACCGTGGTTTTGCATGTAAGTGTAATGATCATTAAGACATAACAACAAGATATTGTAGTGAGGATTCATAGCTTCCTAGCTACGAATCCTCAAAAGAAAAGGAGGGATTGATGCCTGTAAACGTGGAATTTTCCACTTACTGGAATTGTTGTGGCTGGACCAAATTGGATTTTTACTGTTTTGGGGAAGTCAGGAAGGCTCTAAGATAAGAGTCTCCCAAATAATGTCACTAGGACAGTTCGACCTTAGAGAAAACAGTTACGCAGCACCATAACGATAAAGAAATTTTAAAACAAGCGCCTCAACCAAAACAGACTGCCCTTGAAGGACATGATATACATGATCTGAGAACTGAGTATGCGCAAAAGCAGAGGTCAGCCAGCGGACACAGTGAGGAAGAGTATCTCCTTCATCCAGAGACCCCTGATGACCACCCGGAGACATAAACAGACATGCGCAAGAGACATTTGCATTTGCATATGATAATGAGTTCCCGGAAATCTGGTGAATACGTATAATGAGTTCCTGGAAATCTGATGAATATGTATGTATAAGCTTGTATATAAACTATGCAATTAACCTGACCGGACACACACAATAGGAGGAGATATCCCCTGTGCATCCAGCGCTGCAATAAAGAATACCTACTTAATAGTGCCTAGACTATTGAGTCTTTGATTTCAGCCTTTCACGGCAACACTATCAAATTTGAAGAATGAACACCAATATGTAAAAAGCTAAGAGCATTTAGGGAATTCAAACTAAGTTTTAAGATCTTACCTTCTCTTTTCCAATGATGTCTAGAAGCCTTCCTGGAGTGGCACGTAGTATATTACAGCCATACATTACCTGATGAATTGAATGGCCAGTTTGTGTACTTCCCTAAATCACAACAGGCCTTATACAAGTTCTAGTATATATTAAAAAAATGGATTAATTATTTAAGTATGTAAACTCTATTATTTCATGAAAATATGTAAAAATCATCAGATTTACCATAAAACAGCTTACTTTGAGTGGTTCAATTCCTTCACCACACAGCACAGCTTATAACCAAAACCAGGACCCAAGACCAAGAACTCACTCACTGTAAGCTCAAAGTTCCCATTCATACTACATATTAGAGGCTGCACAGGTAGCTTACTTGGAAAGAACACTGCATTTCATCTGCATTCTTTCCTCTCCCTTCAACTGAGATACAACTCTGCAGTAAGAGCCAAAATGGTGTTAGACATTGTTCCCTTTTATATGGCATGCTTAGAAAAAACCAACTGCAAAGAGCCACGTGGCGCGCGCCCATCACTGGAGGATTACCACGCTCGTCGTCGACGCCGCGGGATCCAAGGGTGGTGACTATCTCTTTTCTTTTCCCCCTCTTTCTTTTTCTTTCTCTCTTTTCTCTCTTCTTGTGAACGTTTTGCTGCAACCCACGCTGCCCACCGTTACGCCTTCCACAGTTTGGATTGTTCAAATAAAGCATTCAAAGTGATCATTTGGTGTCGTTTCACCTTAATTTAGCCCGGGGGGATCCCAGAACCTCTATGACCCTCTGGTCTGTCCGGTCTGGGTTGTAACACTGCTTGTCAAGGTCCGTTCGGATCTCTCAAGTTTACAGGACAATGTACTCTGTGAATTAAACTTTATTTCATGAGCTCATTAAGAAATACAATAAACTAACAGGGGCTCAGTCCCCTTTTGCCCAGACTAGTGTGAGAAATGTGAATGTGATTCGTGTGAGTAAAAACAGAATAGAAGAGGGAGGATTGGTTCATGTAGATATGAAGACATAGTTGAGTGAAAGCACCATTGTTTTAATGCAACTGCGGACCCTGACGGGGAAGATTGTGTAATCGCAAACTGCAGAAGTTCCTTTATCTATGGGGTTGTAAGTTTCTAAGTGGTACAAGCTTAAAACCCGTTGGGGGATGATTGATTACCAGAAGGAATGACAGAAGACACGCGCTGCACAAGATAAGAAGGCGAAGAGTTCAACCTTAAAAATCTGTATAAAGGTCGCTGAGGAAGACTCTTACTTCATCCCAAGACCCCCGCCCAAGACCACCAAGAGGCAGTGCGCATGTGAAAGGGACTTGCAAAGCTCATTTTAATACGAAGCGAAGGACAATTTGCATATCGCATCACCCTGTTAAATATGTAAGAGTATAGACTATAAACGCTATATGCTGCTGTCTGTAGGTGTGCGTGTTGGTAGAGCCCAGGCTCCCCGCGCACCCAGCGCTGTTTGCTTGCCTTTATTCGCTAATAAACCAAGTTCCTGTTAACGTATTATTTCGGGACTCGGTCATTTATCACAATTTGGGGGCTCGTCCGGGATGGTCTTGGTTCCTGAATTCTGACTTGATCTAGGGGGGGCACCCCACCATTTGGTGGCTCCTGTTTGGGTCAGGTCGGGACCAACGCCATCCTGAACCTGAATAGAGGCAAGCAAAAGAATTCGATTTTTGGAGCTCCCTTGCTGGTTGCGGCAGTTGATTTTGCCCGTAATTCTGCGCGCGAAGACCCGAACGAAGACGACGGAGTCGTGAGTATTAAAGGCGTATACCGTTCGGTTGGGTGGGATTCGGTTGCCTGTGTGTGAAGAGTGTGATTGAGACGGAACGTAGTTCCGAAGCGAGTGCAGAGGTCTTCTAACCGCGGTTCCAATCTCCCGCGAGGGACTTGGCCGGTGAAGGACCGAAGCGATTCCTATAGGATTCGTGGGCGGGTGATAGGTCCTAAGCCCCCTGCAAGACACTCTTGTTAAGGCAACCAAGGGCTGTAGGAATTGCCACGGTAAAATTCCTACATGGGCCAAATAAAATCTAAGACCCAGGACCAGAAGAAAGGGAGCGAATTACCAGACATACCACTAGAAAGTCCATTAGGGATAATGATTAGAAATTGGAATAATAGGGGCCCCAGAAAAGGAAAAAGCAAATTAAAAATGGTTCAATATTGTATGGTAGAGTGGCCGAAGGAGCCTTTAAAACCACATGTTTTTTGGCCTGTTTTTGGATCTTTTGAGGACTGGGTCTGCCAAGCCTTAAATATATATGTTAATACAAAGGAACCTTTTAGTCAAGAGGAAAGTGATTATGCAGGATTATGGATTAGGACTTCACGTCCTTTTCCCGCCTCGATACTTGCATTAAAGGCAGATGAAAAGCCTGAGGAGGAAGAAAAAGAGAAAGAAAAAGGAAAAAATAATGATGAATGGGAGCCGCTAGATAACATACCACCACCGTATAATCCACCCCTGGCAGCTCCGCACCCGGTGATGGTACCACCCCCTCCTCCGGCGCCGACAGCTCCCAGATCGGATCTGCCACCAGCTGCACGTACACGAAGTAGAACTGCCGCTCCTGAAGGAACTGTTTTATACCCCCTAAGGGAAGTACCCCTTGGAGGAAATCAGGGAGGCATTGGATTTGTAGCTGTACCACTAAGTACTACAGATATGAGAAACTTCAAAAAGGAAATGGGGACTTTATTAGATGATCCTCTAGGAGTGGCCGAAAAACTAGATCAATTCCTAAGTCCTAATACCTATACCTGGGAAGAAATGCAGTCCATTTTAGGGATTTTATTTACTACTGAGGAAAAGGGAATGATCAGACAGGCTGGAATGAGAATTTGGGAAAGACAGAATCAGGCAGGACCCCCGGCGGACCAGAAATGGCCAAACGTGGATCCTCACTGGGATCATCAACAACCCCAGGGGAGAAAACAACAATTGAGGTGGACCGTGCTACCACAGGGGTTTACAGAATCACCTAATCTGTTTGGACAAACATTAGAAACAATTTTACAAGATTTCACTATACCCAGGGAGGTAAAGTTATTACAATATGTAGATGACCTATTGATAGCAGGGGAAACTGAGGAAGAAACCCGAAAGGCTACTATTGAACTATTAAATTTCCTGGGAGAAAGGGATTAAAGGTGTCCCGGTCAAAATTGCAATTTACAGAACAAGAAGTGAGATATTTAGGGCATTGGTTAAGTAAAGGAAAAAAAGAAATTAGACCCTGACAGAATATCTGGGATTTTAGCCCTGAGACCCCCAAAAACTAAAAAGGAAATAAGACAAGTATTGGGATTATTAGGGTATTGCAGACCATGGCTTGAAGGCTATAGTGAAAAGGTAAAATTTCTATATGAGAAATTGACTAATAACCAGTTTAAGTGGTATGTGGAAGATGATAAAAAGTTTGAAGAAATTAAAAGGACACTTGTGGAAGCACCTGTGTTGAGCCTTCCAGAGCTGGAAAAACCTTTTTATCTATTTGTAAATACATCCAATCAAACAGCATATGGAGTTCTCACTCAAGACTGGGCAGGGATTAAAAAGCCTGTAGGATACTTGTCTAAATTACTTGATCCAGTAAGTAGAGGATGGCCTGCTTGTCTCCAGGCCTTGGTTGCTACAGCACTATTAATAGAAGAAGCTAGGAAAATTACTTTTAGCACCCCTTTGAAGGTATTTACCCCACACAATGTTAGGGGAGTTCTCCAACAAAAAGCTGAAAAATGGCTAACGGATAGCAGAATTTTAAAGTATGAGACCATATTGATTAACTCTCCAGATTTAGAGCTAAAAGTTACTTCTGCTCAAAGTCCAGCACAATTTTTGTTCAGAGAACCGTCAGAAAAGTTGCAACATGATTGCTTAGAAGTAATCGAAGTTCAAACTAAAGTGAGACCGGATTTAAAGGAAACTGAACTAAGAAAAGGAGAAAAATTGTTTGTAGATGGATCTTCCCGAATAGTTGAAGGGAAAAGAAAATCAGGGTATGCAATAATAAATAAAGATTTAGAGATTGTGGAATCAGGACCTTTAAGTCCAGCATGGTCAGCTCAAGCTTGTGAGTTATATGCTCTATACAGAGCTTTAGAATTATTAAAGGGAAAAAGCGGAACAATATTCACGGACTCTAAATATGCATTTGGAGTGGTCCACACTTTTGGAAAAATATGGGAAGAAAGAGGCCTAATTAATACTCAAGGGAAGAATCTAATACATCAAGAATTAATAATAAAAATTTTAAAAATGTTAAGGGAACCAAAAGAGATAGCAGTAGTACATATAAGAGGACATCAAAAAGGGTTAGATTATCAGACTAGGGGAAACAATCTCGCAGATAAAGAAGCCCAGGAGGCAGCTTTAAGGGCTCCGATTGTTCGGGTTAATAAAATACAAACAAACAAACAAAAGAGGATACAAGTGAGGAGGAACGAGAAAGTGAAAAGAAGTATACCCCTGAGGAAATAACAAGACTTGAGAAAATAGGGGCAAAATTCGAACAAGGAAAATGGACACTGCCCGATGGCAGAGAAATGTTGCCAAAGGCTTATGCTAGACAGATTTTGGAGCGTTTACATGTACAAACACATTGGGGTACAAGAGCATTAAGTGATCATTTTCTTAAACAATTTGGCTGTATTGGAATCTTTGAAATAGCTAAACAGATTACACAAGGTTGCTTGACTTGTCACAAAGTAAACAAGAAAGTGTTCCGACAAGTGGCAGCAGGGGGAAGAAGAACAGCTTATAGACCTTTTGAGAGAATACAAGTTGATTTTACTAAACTCCCTGAAGTTGGAAGGTTGAAATATCTATTGGTAATAGTAAACCATTTAACACAATGGGTAGAAGCCTACCCTGTGACACGAGCTACAGCACAAATGGTAGTGAAAATTTTATTAGAACACTTAATACCTAGATATGAGATAATCCAGTACATTGATTCTGACCAAGGCACTCATTTTACTTCCAAAATAATAAAGCTGCTATGTCAATCCTTAGGTATCAGGTGGGAATACCACACCCCATGGCATCCACAAAGCTCGGGAAAAGTAGAGAGAATGAATCAAACAATAAAACAACAACTGGCCAAGTTAATGATTGAAACACAGATGCCTTGGACAAAATGCCTATCATTGGCACTTCTAAATATAAGAACAAAACCCCATAGTGAGACTGGATTATCACCCTATGAAATGCTATATGGCATGCCCTACTCTCAGGGGATGCCACTTGGAAATAATATAGTAGAAGATCATGATGTTCAGAAATATATAATTATTTTGGGAAAAAACGTTGAAAAAAATTAAGAAAAATAGGAATGTTAGCTCAAACACCACCCCTGGGATTTGCAATCCATCAGTTGAAGCCTAGGGACAGGGTGTTGATAAAAACATGGAAAGAAGAAACTTTATCCCCTCTTTGGGAGGGACCTTATCTTGTTTTGTTAACCACAAATACCGCTGTCCGAACTGCGGAAAAAGGGTGGACCCACGTATCGCGAGTCAAGGGTCCAATAAAGGAGTGGAAGGTAACATCGGAGCCAGGAGAGACTAAGCTAATCATAAGACGAACCTGAAGATCCGGACAACGAAAAGAAGACTGGACCTATAGACAGCTTCCTTTAAACCAGGCAAACTCTGTCTGGATTAATTTATGTCAATTGAAGTTAGAGAAAGTCTTTATACATGGTTCCAAATACCACGGGGATGTAAGGTGAAACAGGTATACTTTATTCCTTGGAGGGAAGAAAGAATACCTCAACTAACAGGGGGAGCAGGCTGTTATAAAATCACGGGAGTCCCAAAAATTTTTCCCTTGGCCTGTGATTTAAAAAAAGAAATACCGGGATTTCCTAGATCAATAATCCCACCTGAAATCCCATGCATTGAACACCTTGATTTGGGTCATCTATGTTGGATAGTCTGTAGATGCTGGAATTGTAACCGAAAATGGTCTTGTGTATCGTTTAACAAACAACCATACTGCAAAAAGTGCAGAAACCCTAATTCACTCCCTACAAGGGAACAAATAAGACAAGTCGAAATTCTTAAACTGTTTTGCGGCTGGGAATTGCTTTTACCTGAAACATGGGAAGTATTTGAGAACGATTGGTATCGGGTTTTGGCCAAGTGTGCTAAAGAATTTGCATGGAAGAGGGCCCAGCAAAAATATTAAATAACAGAATAAGAGCAGGGTCAATCTCTAAATTATAAATCAAAAATTAAACTAACTATTGGAACATAGCATACAAGTGACTAAAGGGTTTGAGAAGCCCCAACTTTGGTCTCAAAGTAATCTAAAGGAGTCACCTGATACTAAAAGGAAAGAGGGCAAGACCGGAGTGGGAACCGGTATTGCGGCTGTAGAAGTCTGCCAAGGGCTGCAACCCCTTTGGGCTGTGACTGCCGAATACTATGGCCCTGTCCGGACCTCTTTTGATTATACTTGGGGTAAACTCCTTAACTTTGGCCACGACAAATAACTGCAGTCTATGTGTGACGACCACTAGGAGGGGGAAGATAAGCTCCCAAACCTTGGTTTATCACACTATCTATGACTGCAAAGGCAAAAAAAAAATGGGAACTGTATTCATAATTCGACCCAGTATGCCCTATGTAACGAAGGAAATAGAACTGTATGCTATGATCCCACAGAACTCCCTTATCAATATTGGGTAGAAATGAAGACAAATTCAGAAGAAGGTAGATTAATCGGAACAAGTAAGGTCATAACTGATTTGAGTACTCCGGTTTCAATAGTTTTTGATGCATGTGACGTTACAGATGATGATCTAGATACTAATTGTGGAAGTTTAGAATGGAGACGATATTACAGTAATCAACCAAAATATATTTGCCCAGGTGCACATCAATGTCCAATAAATCCTGATTATATACCAAGTCAAACAGCCAGGTACCAATCGTCACATCTATGTGGAAGGAGGGACTGGTCTTGCGTATGTTGGGATACTACAGGTTGGGGATATGATTATCAATGTAAGGATCTAAAAGCTTTAATAACGAGGATAGAAACAGGAAGTAATTGCACAACTCGTACCTGTAATCCGGTAAATTTAACCCTTATAAATTTGAAAAATTGGAAGCAGAAACAGGTAACCAAAATTGGACTTAAGATATATGGACCTGGAGAGGATCCAGGTGTAATACTTAAAATTAAAGAAAAGACAAAAGAATCAGTACAACACAGATTATTATTTAACTCATTCTACCATGAAATGGAGACAGGGGTGAAATATGAAATCCCCACAGTAGCTAAAAATCTATTTGTAAATCTTGCTGAAAACATTGCTAAATCATTAAGTGTAACTAACTGTTATGTTTGCGGTGGAACAAATCAAGGTGAACGATGGCCATGGGAAGCTATGGAGAGCAACATAAGTGATTCCCAAGTATGGAACACAACGGGAACAGGTAACAGGAAACAACGATGGGTACTCCAAACGAGTATAATCGGAAGGAGTTGTTGGCAAAACCTAAAAGATAATGGAAAGCAAGTAGGTCACTTGGAATGTGAAGGAGGTTACCTATGGAATGAAACAACGAATAACTGGGATAAGTGGGGAAGCCCACTAAAAATGAATAATCAATTTACGAAATGGACTAGTGGGCGAGACATATCGAAGGGTTGGCCAAGCCCTGAAGGACATTATTGGATTTGTGGCAAACTAGCTTATGCATATTTGCCCAAAAATTGGACAGGATCATGTGTATTAGGAACTATAAGACCTAGTTTTTTCCTGTTACCCATAAGCCGAGGAGAACAATTGGGAGTCCGAGTGCATGCTGAAACGGATGAGTTAAGGCAAAGGCAGCAAAAAAGAAATCTACAAATAGGGAATTGGGCGGACAATGAATGGCCACCCGAAAGAATAATTGCCTACTATGGTCCTGCTACATGGGCAGAAGACGGGTCTTGGGGTTATAGAACTCCAATATATACGCTTAATAGAATTATAAGATTACAAGCTGTAGTAGAAATAGTTGTAAACAAGACTGGAGATGCATTAGGACTAATTGCAAAACAAAATACAAAAATGAGAACCGCTTTATATCAAAACCGCTTAGCTTTAGATTATTTGTTAGCACAGGAAAGAGGTGTGTGTGGAAAATTTAACCTCAGTAATTACTGTTTAGAAATTGATGATAAAAGGAAAGCTGTAAACGAACTTATAAGGGAAATGAAAAAATTGCACATGTCCCAGTTCAAACATGGAACAGGATAAATTTAGAAGGAATGTGGGGAAACCTCTTCAACAATGATTGGCTCACCAGGGTTGGAATAATAGTTTTGGGCATATTTGGCGGATTATTGATTATCCCGTGTTTAATACCGTGTTTTATTAGATTAATACACTCGATTATACAAAGAATACAAATATTGGCTGTGCCTATTGATCCCAAGGAAGGAAAAGCGAAAACACATTCCCTAATGATAGTCAAAACAAAGGAAGATCCAGAGTTAATTCTAATAAAACAGGTATTAACAAGATTAGAAACCAAAACACGAATCAATGCAATCGAAAAGAAAATGGGGGATTGTGAGAAATGTGAATGTGATTCGTGTGAGTAAAAACAGAATAGAAGAGGGAGGATTGGTTCATGTAGATATGAAGACATAGTTGAGTGAAAGTGTTGTCCCAAAAATCAGGATTCTTTCACCCGGTGTGCAAAAAAGCCGATTAACACACAGAGCCGAGATATTTGTTTATTTCATGTCTGCGCAGAGATGGGTGCTAGGTGGTAACTCCACAAAGCTAGCACACCTGATTAACACACGGTAAAGCATTTTATACCTTTCAAGCAACAGTTATCAGTATTTTTTACAGTTTTGCTTAGTTACTCTCGTTCCTATTGGTTCTCGCAAGTCTCATCTCCACTTAAAGTCGCAGTGTCCTCCTTTTTTACTGCGCATGTTCTGTGAGGAAGGGGCTTCTGTTGGTAGGGGGCTCTCCCTACTCAAGGGTGGGTTTTCTAGTATGTTAATTAGGATAATTCACTCACAGTTCAAGTAGCTCTTTGGTTGCCCCTGTGCTTATCTTGGTATGTCTTTACCCACTGACTTATGGTGTCATCTTGTTTCTCTTCTCAAGGTCATGCCTCGTTAACTAAATAGCATCCTTTGTTTTTGTTTCTCGCGTATCTCCAACAAAAGCACCATTGTTTTAATGCAACTGCGGACCCTGACGGGGACGATTGTGTAATCGCAAACTGCAGAAGTTCCTTTATCTATGGGGTTGTAAGTTTCTAAGTGGTACAAGCTTAAAACCCGTTGGGGATGATTGATTACCAGAAGGAATGACAGAAGACACGCGCTGCACGAGATAAGAAGGCGAAGAGTTCAACCTTAAAAATCTGTATAAAGGTCGCTGAGGAAGACTCTTACTTCATCCCAAGACCACCAAGAGGCAGTGCGCATGTGAAAGGGACTTGCAAAGCTCATTTTAATACGAAGCGAAGGACAATTTGCATATCGCATCACCCTGTTAAATATGTAAGAGTATAGACTATAAACGCTATATGCTGCTGTCTGTAGGTGTGCGTGTTGGTAGAGCCCAGGCTCCCCGCGCACCCAGCGCTGTTTGCTTGCCTTTATTCGCTAATAAACCAAGTTCCTGTTAACGTATTATTTCGGGACTCGGTCATTTATCACACTAGTCTATCACGTGAATTCACTTATTCACCATTCAAGTCATAAGGTTTCATAACTTATAACCCATAACTCTTAATATCGTGCACCTATGAGCAAAAAAGAAAGAATTAGTTACCTAGCCGACAGTGAGAGTGCTCATCCTTCCTCCTCCATCACGGTGTGGGCATCCCCTGTATCACACCAAGAAGCATGAAAGCCTCAGCAGTCCAGCTGCTGTTGGATCCACTTCAAAAGCTTTTTGGGTAAGCTGATGTTTTATACCCTCCAGCTTGGAGGTTTGGTCTATACCATTTCCATAAGTTAGTGGATTCTGAGGAAACTGCCAGACAAAAGATAATGGCTGCAGGAGACAGCAAGCTGTAGGTGATAATGGCTGCATAATGCCCCTTTAGCTCTTTCTAGCCACCTGTCCTGCCTAAGTGGTGCTCTTGCTTTGACCTAATGGCGCTGCTCCCAGAATACATCAGGCCTTAGCATGAGCTGTGTTAGCCAAAATCTAAGCAGGAGTTGAGCAAACAGTCACACTGCTGCCTACCGATATCCGTAACAGTCTTTACATACTAATACTTTATACAGTAGTCGTGAAAAAGGAAGGAATGACTATCTTGCATTAAGGATGCAGTTATGTCCACTATGACTATTAGCATGTTGCCTCTATAAACGCTTAAGTTTCTAAAAATCATTATTTGAACTAAACTTAATTTGAACTAAAAGTCAAATAGAGGCAAATCAACTGTTCTTAGGATATTAAGGAGCACTTCTGAAAACACATACTAATCATTGTATCTTTTCTACAGTGAAAAATTCTTTTACTGGTATCATCACACAAAATGTTCTTACATTAAGAATATTAGCCATCCCCTACCCATTACACTAATGGTATTTCTAGTTTGAATTATGGGAGTTTTGTGAGTGATGCACTAGGTAGCACAACACATAGGTTACAAGTTACAGTAGCATCAGTGGCAAGGGAAGATAGGACCATGAGGGAAAAATCCTTTGTAAACAGCAAAAAAAACCCCACAACATTAGAATAAAGTCATCAGGAAGAGCTGGCCTCTCAGAGCTGCAAACCTTACTTGTCAGCCTGAACAAACCTAAAACAATACTCTCCTTTGTGTGTGTGTGTGTGTGTGTAAGTCTAGAGTGACTATTTCAAAAGTGAGCAAGTTCTTAAAGGCTTGCTTTGAATTTTGGGTATAGCACCTCTGCTTCACTGTGCACTAATTGACCCAGTAGCAGTAGGACCAAGAAAAAATTACAGAAGACAACAGCTTTGAAAATCCAATTACTAAAATTTATTCAAGTTACAAACATGTCTAGTGTGGGCATGCAAGCAAACTATCTAACATTTGCGGTAGGTTCTTAATTCAGATGGGGAGAACAATCACAGTGATAGCATTTAGCGAAGCTAAGAAGGTGTCACCGAAATTCGGGAATCAAACTCTTTAACACAGACTGTCTTAAAGAGCAGGCATTACTTTATTCGGCGCCGGGTGCATGGGGGATCACTCCACCTAACACGCACACCGCATATTGTATCAGCCACCCTTTATGTGGTTCTTCAATATGCATATGTATTACATTTCCCGAAATGATCGTACATATTCACTACATTTCCCAGAACTAATTATAATACCTGCATAGTCTTTACGCATGGGTCCTGGGTCTCCTAGGGGCGTCCACAGAGGTCTTGGGGGGTCTCTAGTGGTCCCTGGAGGTTTCTCAAGTGATGAACTCTCGAGTTTTTCTCCTTATATGGCTATGAGTTGGCTCATCCTGCAGTTTGTTTTGTAATTCAGTCAGCAGAGCCAGGGGGTACAATACTGATATTGAGGAACATCTTGCCCTTTTAGCACGTATTGTTTCAGTATGCAGACTTGCTAATCTTTGGTATGTAGGCCTGCTTGTCCTTGGTACGCAGTTTGTCACAGCTTCTGCCTTTCTTTGTCTGTTCTCACCAGTTTCTGATATTCTTCAAGGATGCAGGTGTAGAAATGGTGTAACTTCTGCATACTTGGTTAATCTATATCTAAATTCTTTTGCAAGTATTTACAACCGATTTACAACAAAGGTATTGCATTGCCACAAATCAGCAATGAGGAAATCTGAAAGGTTCACCACCCTACTAAAAAGTCTCACCTGCATGACCTCCAAGTGCTCCTCTTCCTCTAGAGCCAAGAAAAATGCCAGACTGAGGTCTGTCTCTTTGCTCATCTTTAATACCTGTAAATAATACACAGTGTAATGGATATAGTGTCTAAAATTAATATAATGCAATACTATGCTTAAAGCTAATACTATTTACTCCAAATAAACTCTACAGTACAACAGCCCTAACAGGTTCTTTATAACTCTTACCTATGCTGTATTCCCAGTGATACTATTTTTCAAAGGAGCTATCCATGTTCCGTAACACAGATGAAGAACAAAAGCTATTTCATAGCTTTCACCTTTATACTTGTGTTGCGAATTAATCTGATAAAATAATGATAAATAATCAAAATTTGATTCTACATATATAGAAGAGTTATAAAGCATAGGTTTGTTAAGTTTGAAGCAATTGGCTTTTTGTTTTGTTTTAAGAAACTAAGGAGATATTGTCATGGAGACCAGCTATGCTGTTTGGAACTCCCCTTACCCTTCCCATCTTGATTTAAATATCAAGGATTCCAATCAGCAGAGTTAAATGAAATTGACCAATGATTGTTTTAGGGTAAGAATATTGATAATCATAGTAAAAGTTAAATTTAACATTGATTTGTAAGTATCAGAGAAGGGGTCCTGAAGTGCCTAAAACAATGGAATACTAGAAACAATGGGGCTATTAAGGTAGGAACCATGCGAGACTTGAAGCATCAGTGACCCTACCAACATATGGCATTGTGAAGCTGCCTCAGAGTAGAAACCAAAGTGAATGATAGTCTGCTTTGTTAACGGTCCATGAAGGACCGCTTAGTGTTGCCAAGTTTAAGTGAACTTAAGGGAAAGGTAATTCCGGCAGGGGGAGATCACGACCACCGACTCAAGAAACCCACCGACCCAAAAGGTTAAGGAAGTAAAGGGCTCAAAAATCGTAGTGGGCATGCGTAGTAATTTGCATGGTAGGCGAGGGAATTTTAACCAATCATTTAATAGACTAACAATGAATATGTATTGAATGATTAAATATGTTAACATCTCGTGTATAAAAAGTGATGGATTTTGATGTGAAGGTGAACACGGTTTGGCGGGACTATCCCCCATGTTCCCAGCGCTGAATAAAGGAGTGCCTGCTTATCTGCATCTCATTGGTGTTGATTGATAAGTTCTTTTCGTCTCATTTGGTGACACTTGTAGTTCTCAGGGAGCAACCAACCCAAAAAGAATGACCAAATGTATGTTGTTCCCACACAAACCAGTCAACATAAAAAAATCCCTTACTCTCATCTTGTCCAAAGCCACCAGGAACGCCTCTAAAAAACTTCCCTTTTGTGTACTAGGGCCTTCTACAATGTTCCTTTCTTGAAAACCTGCGGTATAGCATAGCACACAACTTAGTTTTTGCCCAATTTTGCACATGCAGATCAAGTGCCTTTTATTTGGCAATTATTCTTCACAGTCCTTATTTTATGAATTCTGATAAAAAGTACAGTAAAAATGATTTTTCTAAACATATGAAAAAATGAAGAAATATTTTTTCCAAAAAGTATGAAGAGAAAAAAGTCTACTGCCCTCCTGTAGTATTGCTTCTTGCAAGAAGTAAATCAAACATTAAGTCTTGAAGTATTTGACTTTACATGCATATATATGCTATATAAGCTACTAACTTTCCAAGTCTGCAGTTTTGATGCAGATCAGTTCAGTCCTCTGGTTCAGTCATAGGATAACTGACAGCATTTGTACCTTCTGAGTTTTCATAACCAGTACCGTAGTGAGGTAGTATTGCAATTTCTGCCTCCTATGGAGCAAGGATTTGAAAACCTGCCTTTCAGATCCATCAATTTCTATTTTATTATTACTCAGAATTGCTTATTCAGTTGCTTGGGACAGGCAGTGCCAAGTATTTAGTGTATTTTCATTTCTAACCCCCTTCTCTAGTCACCCTCCTGATGGGGAGGGAGAGGAAGTAAACAGCTACATGCATAAACAAGCTATTTCTCATTTTAGAATGGACAGTTTTAGGTGTTGTCTAAGATCCAAGCAGTCCACTTCTATTGTCATTTACTCCTTAGTCTTCATTCTTCAACTGAACATCTGTTCTATCATCTTGTAATGACAAAGAGCATCTTCTTCTAAATGAGACCAAGTAGTTCTCCTACCACAGCATCTGTAGCTCCTTCTCCACCAATGTTTGTTGCATACCAATTTATATGTATGCACCAAAATACATATCCAAATAAAAAAAAAATCACATCTTAAAGACTCACATGCAAAAGACAGCCTAGATATAAACATCCATAAATATTACAGACCTTAAATACAGCTTATGGGTTACTTCGCAATTGCTGAAGAGTCTACAGCAGAACTGTTTGGGATCATCCCACAGCACCACCAAAGTGTTGCTGTCTGCTTAGTCAAACAAGTCTAGCATTCCCCTACCATAATGGGCATCAATCCAAGAGATGCAGAAATGGTGTAGAATTTTTTGAAGGAGTAAACATAACTCCAAGTGGCTGCACAGATGTCCTGAGTGAAGATGCTGTGCACAGCTGTTCTGCAGGTCAGAACTTTTGCTAAACATGTCCAAACCAGAACTAGAGCTTCCATCTTCCTTGTTTCATAACCAGTCCCACTTACAGCCATAGAACTATCTGGACAGATGCTACATGATGGTAGCTTCCACTACCCGATGTGCTTCTGATGGTACCTGGTGGAAGCATATGGGGTAGTACTACTAAACTGGCAATTACTAACCTCTTCAATGTGCATCACATACAAGAGTGGCACTTGCCATTATAAGCAGGAAGAGGACAGGGATTAAATATTGCTTTATGGATACGAAAGAAAGAAAGCTTTCAGGTCTTGCACAGAAAAGCACTGGTATACTCACTCACATGGGGTATATGTGAATATCAATATTCAGCTGCCTTTTATACTACATTATGACCCAAAGAAATGATCAGAAAAATACCCCTCTCCAGGGAGAAAGGAATTAAAACAAGAGGTAAACAAAACATCAATTTTAAATGTAGAGTCCTGCCTTCTGGCAAATATGGTGAGGTATTTTATGTCGTACAGTCAAAACTAAGGGGTGATACTGAGTGCCTACATTATGCAGAAATAAGGAACGGTATTAGCCTCCAAGTCATAAGTACTCATTTGGCTCTGATACAACAAAACTGAGTATTTGAATAGGGAAAATGTAATGTATCAAATACAACTAGCCACTAGAATTACAGACACTCCAGAAAGTTACCTCTGTTTCCAAAATTCCTTTCACTACCGAATCTACTCCCTGGTTGACCCTCTCTGTTCAGACATTCATCAGTATCTGTAATTAGGAAAAAGAATCAACTTAACATTCAAAGTTATCTTTGACTTCAGGGTAGGTTTTTTTTGGTTTGGGGTGGGTTTTTTGTTATTTTGTTTTGGTTTTTTTGAAGTCAACAGTAAAATTACAGAATCATTCAGGCTGAAAGGGACCTCAGGTCTGTGGTCTGACCTCCCATTCAAGCAACAAAAAAACCGACCACGCGACGTAACAAGGTGTCCTTTTATAAAACAAAGAAAATGAATTAAAATGAGAAAGCTTAGGACAGGTGTAATTACTGTTTTCCATAAGGAATAGCACCACTCAGCAACAGTACTGCTACCAACACAGCAAAATTTGAGTTTTCAGAATCTACTTGGACACCAGTTGCAAGGGCCTCCATTCTAAATGTTTTGTCCAAAAGGAAGGCTTAATCACCCCCAAAACTACAAATTTTAACCATGTAATCCTATCTCTACTCCTAGAATACCCTCCAAAATGATCCTGCATATGCTGACTTCTGTTAGGTCTTTCCCTTTAGAAAAGGGAAAAAGGGAAAAGAGAGAAAGAAAAGGAGACAAAGACGGAAAAAATGAAAGAAAAGGAGTGAAAGACAAAAAAGGCAAAAGAAAAGGTGACAGAAAGGGTGGCCAAAAAGGTGAAAGAAAAGGTGGCCAAAAAGACAGACAAAAAGGCAGCCGAAAAGGTGAAAGAAAAGGTGAAAGAAAATGGGAAAGAAAAGGTGAAGAAAAGGCGGCCAAAAAGGTAAAAGAAAAGGCGGCCAAAAAGGCAAAAGAAAAGGTGGCCAAAAGGGCTGTATAAGGTTTGCGTGGCAAGGTTTTGGTAGCGGGGGGGCTATAGAGGTGGCTTCTGTGAGAAGCTGCTAGAAGCTTCCCCCATGTCCAACAAAGCCATTGCCAGCTGGCTCCATGATGAACCTGCCACTGGCCAAAGCTGAGCCAATTAGTGACGGTGGTAGTGCCTCTGTGATAACATATTTAAGAAGGGGAAAAAAACTGCTGTGCAACAGCAACCGTGAGAGAGGAGTGAGAATATGTGAGAGAAAGAACTCTGCAGGTCAGTGAAGAAGGAGGGGGAAGAGGTGCTCTATGCGGAAAAAAAAAGCGTCCAAAAAGGCGAACGAAAAGGCAGCCCGAAAGGAAGCCTAAAATGCAAAAGAAAGGGTGGCCAAAAAGGCAGCCAGAATGGTGGTCAAAAAGGCAGCCAAAAAGGTGGCCGAAAAGGAGGCAGAAAAGGCGAAAGAAAAGGCTGCCAAAAGGCAAAAGAAAAGGCAAAAGTAAAGGCAAAAGAAAAGGTGCAAAAAGAGGCAGCCAAAAAGGCGAAAGAAAAGGTGTCCATAAAGGCGAAAGAAAAAACAGACAAAAAGGTGAAAAAGGTGAAAGAAAAGGCAACCAATGAGGCGACCAAAAGGGCGAAAGAAAAGGGGAAAGCAAAGACAAATGAAAAGGTGGCTAAACACACGAAAGAAAAGGCAAAAGAATAGGCAAAAGAAAAGGTGAAAGAATAGGTGAAAAAAAAAGGCGACCAAAAAGGCGGCCAATAAGGGGAAGAAAATTTGGCCAAAGAGGCAAAAGAAAAGGTGGCCAAAAGGGCAACAAAAAAGGTGGCAAAAGAAAAGATGAAAGAAGAGGTGAAAGAAAAGGTGACTGAAAAAGCAAAAGAAAAGGTGAAAGAAAAGGTTGTCAAAAAGACAAAAGAAAAGGTGAAAAAAAAGGCAATCAAAAAGGCAAAAGAAAAGGGGGCCAAAAAGGTGAAAGAAAAGGTGGTGAAAAAGGCAAAAGAAAAGGCAAAATAAAAGGCGAAAGAAAAGGCAAAATAAAAGGCGAAAGAAAAGACGGCCAAAAAGATGACTGAGAAGGCGAAAGAAAACGCGAAAGAGGGGGCCAAAAAGGCAAAAGAAAACGTGAAAGAAAAGGGAAAAGAAAAGGCGAAAGAGAAGACGAAAGAAAAGGCAGCCAAAAAGGCAAAAGAAAAGGCTGCTAAAAAGATGAAAGAAAAGGCAAAAGAAAAGGCAAAAGAAAAGGAGGCCGAAAAAGTGGCCGAAAATGTGAAAGAAAGGATGAAAGAAGAGGCAAAAGAAAACAAGAAAGAAAAGGTGGCCAAAAAGGTGAAAGGAAAGGCAGCCTAAAAGGCAAAAGGAAGGGTGGTCAAAAGGCAGCCAAAATGGCAGTCAAAAAGATGACTGAAAATGAGGCCAAAAAGATGGCCGAAAAGGAGGCAGAGAAGGCGAAAGAAAAGCTGCCAAAAGACGAAAGAAAAGGCAGCTGAAAAGGCAGCCAAAAAGGCAAAAGAAAAGGCAAAAGAGAAGGCAAAAGAAAAGGCACAAAAAGTGGCAGCTAAAAGGGCGAAAGAAAAGGTGGCCATAAAGGCAAAAGAAAAAAAGGACAAAAAGGGGAAAGAAAAGGTGAAAGAAAAGGCAACCAATCAGGCAACCAAAAAGGCGAAAGGAAAGGGGAAAGAAAAGACAAATGAAAAGTTGGCTAAACACGCGGAAGGAAAAGCGAAAGAGTAGGCTAAAGAACAGGTGGCCAAAAAGGTGAAAGAAAATTTAGCCAAAAAGGCAAAAGAAAAGGCAGCCAAAAGGGCAGCAAAAAGGTGGAAAAAGGTGAAAGAAAAGGTGACCGAAAAGGCGAAAGAAAAGACAGCAAAAAGGCGAAAGAAAAGGCTGCCAAAAAAGAGAATGAAAAATAGACAAAAAGGCAAAAGAAAAGGAGATAGAAAAGGCAGCCAAAAAGGAAATAGAAAAGGCAGTCAAAAAGATGAAAGAAAAGGCAAAAGAAAAGGCGAAAGAAAAGGCAAAAAGAAAGATGGTGAAAAAGGAGAAAGAAAACACAACAAAAAGGATGACCGAAAAGGCGAAAGAAAAGGCAAAAGAAAAGGCAAAAGAAAGGGTGGCCAAAAAGGCAAAAGAAAAGGTGAAAGAAAAGGCAGCAAAAAGGCAAAAGAAAAGGCTGCCAAAAAAGAGAATGGAAAAAAGAGAAAAAGGCAAAAGAAAAGGCAAGAGAAAAGGCAGCTGAAAAGGAAAAAGAAAAGGCGGTCAAAAAGGTGAAAGAAAAGGTGAAAGAAAAGGCAAAAAAAAAGGCAAAAGAAAAGACATAAGAAAAGGTGGCAAAAAATGTGAAAAAAAAAGATGGCAAAAAATGCGGAAAAAAAAAGATGGCAAAAAAGTCGAAAGAAAAGGCAAAGGAAAAGGCTATAAAAAAGGCAGCAAAAAAGGCAAAAGGAAGGATGAAAGAAAAAATGGCCAAAAAGGTGAAAGAAAAGGCGGTGAAAAAGGTAAAAGACAAGGCGGCCATAAAAGCAGCTGAAAATGAGGAAGAAAGGTGAAAGAAAAGGCAGCCAAAAAGGTGAAAGAAAAGGTAGCCAAAACAGCAGGAAAAAAGACAAAAAAACTTGACTGAAAATGCAGCAGAAAAGGCAGCCAAAAAGGTGACCGAGAAGGCAAAAGAAAAGGTGAAAGAAAAGGTGAAAGAAAAGGCAGCCAAAAAGGCAAAAAATAAAAAGGCAAAAGAAAAGGTGACCAAAAAGGCAGAATAAAAAAAGGAAAAAGAGGCGAAAGAAAAGGCAGCTGAAAAGGCAGTCAATAAGGAGTCCTAAAAAGAGACCAAAAATATGGCCGCAAAAGATGGCAGAAAAGGCGGCAGAAAAGGCAACAGAAAAGGCGGGCAAAAGGCTACCGAAAAGGCGGCAGAAAAGACAGCCAAAAAGACATAAGAAATAGCGAACAAAAAGGCAAATGAAATAGCAGCCTAAAAGGAGAAAGAAAAACCAGACAAAAATGCAAAAAAAAGGCGAAAGAAAAGGCGGCCAAAAAAGCGAAAGAAAAGGCAGCCAAAAAGGCGGCCAAAAAGGAGAAAGAAAAAGCAGTCAAAAAGGAGGAATCAAAAGCTGCCAAAAAGGCAATAGAAAAGGTGAAAAAAAAAGGCGGCTGAAAAGGCAACCAAAAAGGCAAAAGAAATGGAGGTGAAAAAGGTGAAAGAAAAGGCAACCAAAAAGGAGAATGAAAAGGTGGCTGAAAAGGTGAATGAAAAGGTGAAAGAAAGAGCAAAAGAAGAGGCAAAAGAAAATGTGAAAGAAAAGGCAAAATAAAAGCCTGCCAAAAAAGACATAAAAAATGGCAGTCAAAAAGGCGGCTGAAAAGGAGGCCAAAAAGGCATCCAAAAAGGAGGCAGAAAAGGCGAAAGAAAAGGTGGCCAAACATGAAAAGAAAAAAGCTGCCAAAAGTGCGAAAGAAAAAGCAAAAGAAAAGGCAAAAGAAAAGGCAGTCTAAAGGCAAAAGAAATGGCCAAAGAAAATGCAAAAGAAAAGGCGAAAAAATAGGCAGCCAAAAAAGGCAAAAGAAAAGGTGGCCAGAAATGTGGCCAAAAAGGCAAAAGAAAAGGTGAAAGAAAAGACAAATGAAAAGGTGGCTAAACACACTAAAGAAAAACTGGCCAAAAAGTCAAAAGAAAAGGTAAAAGAAAATGAAAGAAAAGGCTGCCAAAAAGATGAAAGAAAAGGCGAAAGAAAAAGAGGCCAAAAAGGCGAATGAAAAAGCGAAAGAAAAAAAAACCAAAAAGGGGGCCAAAAAGGCAGCAAAAAAGACAACCAAAAACATGACTGAAAAGGAAAAAGAAAAGGTGTCCGAAAAGGCGGCCCAGAAGACGAATGAAAAGGCGAAAAAAAATATGGCCAAAAAGGCGAAAGAAAAAATGGCCATAAAAGCAAAAGAAAAAATGCACAAAAAGGCAAAACAAACGGTGGCCATAAAAGGAAAAGAAAAAACAGACAAAATTGCGAAAGAAAAGGTGAAAGAAAAGACAAATGAAAAGGTGGCCAAACACATTGTCCCCAGATAATGACAAATCTGACTGGAACATGTTAGAACAAATTTGTTATAAGCATTCATTATATTAGTTCAATAGTCACTGGTCACAATGTTGATTTATTGGCTCTTGGAGTTGTGGCACTCGTTCTTAGAGTTGTGTTATGTATCACCTCACTTGCCGTATATAGTCCCTGTGCTGCTGCTTATCACCCATAAGGTGAGGTGGATTAAGGTTTTCGCTTTGCTGTACTATGTAACACTGGTTTATGGTACGATAAAATTATCGGTCGTGGGACTAATCCAGTATTTGTACTCAGCATTGCTGTTATCTCCGTACTTCGGGAGCTATCTAGCAGAAACTGTTAATAATTACACCCTTTACCTTTTCTCCTCGGAGAGCCAATCTATGGGGGAGACACCTTCCTTCACCTTCCCCTTCTCCTCCTCCAGGCTAATTACAGTAGTGTTTGAGAATTTTGAAAATTTTGAATATCCTTGGAATGTTGAAACTAACATGGTCCTATTGCTAGGAACCAGCATGTTCCTGAATGTGGTTCAGGTCTTGTTCAGGGTTAAACAACTATTTAAGAGGATCATCCAGAGATCTGCCCCAAGGCTGGAGAGTTATGAGTGGCAGGGTGTGTGGGGTAGCATGGGCAAATGCCTAGGACGGTGGGCACCTCCAGTGTTTTGGAACTTCACCCTTGAACAAGTGCAGAATCCTGAAAAACTAGTAGAACATTTGGCAAAAGTATGCTGTCACCCCGAGAATTCCAGGGAGACACAAATCACTGCAAAGTGCTGGGGCCTGGCCCATGCCTACTGAGCCCTGTTCAACACTATTCAGTACCCTCAAGGGGAAGAGAAGGTCTCTGGATCTGACAACAAAATGACAGGCACTGCAGCCACTTCAACCCCCATGACAGGCACTGCAGCCCCTCCAGCCACAGCGACAGGCACTACGGTTACTCCAACCCCCATGACAGGCACTGTGGCTGAACCAGAGAACCAACCCATGCCGGTATCAGTTGCCCCTGTACAGAAGAAGAAATATACAAAAAAATCAGTTCGCTTAGCGAAGGATGAAGGTGAAACAGGGCCATCACGAGAACAGGAGGAAGAGGCAGAACCAGAGGTAACCACTCGATCCCTATCCCTGAGTGAGCTGCGAGATATGCAAAAAGACTTCAGCCGTCGTCCAGGTGAGCACATTATCACCTGGCTGCTCTGATGCTGGGATAATGGAGCCAGTAGCCTGGAATTAGAAGGTAGGGAAGCCAAGCAGCTGCAATCCCTGTGTTGGGTTTGTGTGGCAGGGTTTTGGTAGCGGGGAAGGGGCTACAGGGGTGGCTCCTGTGAGAAGCTGCTAGAAGCTTCCCTGGCTCCAAGTCGGACCTGCCGCTGGCCAAGGCCAAGCCAATCAGCAACGGTGGCAGTGCATCTGTGATAGCATATTTAAGAAGGGGAAAAAGACTGCTGAAAAACCTGCAGCAGAGATAGGAGTGGGATGTGAGAGAAACAACTATGCAGACACCGAGGTCAGTGAAGAAGGAAAGGGAGGAGGTGTGCCAGAGCAGAGATTCCCCTGCAGCCTGTGATTAGATGGCAGGCTGTCCCCCTGCAGCCCATGGAGGTTTAATGGTGGAGCAGAGATTCCCCTGCAGCCCGAGGAGGACTCCATGCAGGAGCAGGTGGCTGGGCCCGAAGAAGGCTGTGACTCTGTGGAAAGCCCACACTGGAGCAGTTCATGAAGGACTGCAGCCCATGGAAAGGACTCACATTGGAGAAGTTCATGGAGGACTGAACTCTGTGGGAGGGACCCCATGCTGGAGCAGGGGAAGAGCATGAAGAGTCCTCCCCCTGAGGAGGAAGGAGCGGCAGAGACAATGTGGGATGAACTGACTGCAACCCCCATTCCCGTCCCCCTGCACTGCTGGGGGGGAGGAGGTAGAGGAATCGGGACCAAAGCTGAGCCCAGGAAGAAGGGAGGGGTGGGGGGAAGGTGTGTTTTTAAGGTATGGTTCTATTTCTCATGATTCCTACTCTGATTTGATTGGTAACAAATTAAATTGGTTTATTTTTTTTCCCCAAGTCGAGTCTGTTTTTCCTGTGACCATAATTGGTGAGTGATCCCTCCCTGTCCTTGTCTCAACTCACGAGACTTTCATTATATTTTCTCCTCCCCATCCCACCGAGGGAGGAGGAGTGAGCCAGCAACTGTGTGGTGCTTAGTTGCCAGCTGGCCATAAACCATGACAATCCCTTTCTAGGGAAGGGGGCATTGACAAGGCAATTGGAAAAAAGACACAAGCCCTCAGCCTCTGGAGGTGACTTCTATCGGGCGTGAGGGAAAGGTACCCCTTCAAGGAAGATGTTGTATGTCACCCAGGCAAGTGGACCACCGTGGAGAGAGGTATCCAGTACCTGAGGGAATTAGCCGTGCGGGAGATGGTTTATTATGACCTGGACAATGTGCAGTTACCCACAGATCCAGATGAACTCCACTGCACACGACCCATGTGGCAGAAGTTTACACGGAGCGCACCATCGTCCTATGCCAACTCATTGGCAGTAATGGACTGGAAAGACGAGGAGGGACCAACAGTAGATGAATTGGCTGGCCGACTCTGGCAATACGAAGAAAGTCTTTCTTCCTCCCTCGTCGTGGCTGTGGAGAAACTGCCAGACATAATAGCCGAGAAACTGTCCCAAGAGTTCCAGCGATTTGAGGATAAGTTCTGCCTCCCACCTGCACAGACCAATATCTCAGCTATTAGGAATAAGCATCCCTCTGCTCAAGAGAGAGGAGATAGAAGGTACACCTCACGGGGTACCTGAGGTCTTACCTGCGTGAGCATGGAGAGGATATGAGGAAGTGGGATGGAAAACCTACCTCGGTCCTAGATGCACAGGTACGTGAATTGCAAGGAAAAACAATCACAAATGAGGGTTCTTCCAGGAAAATTGCTGCTCCAGCCTCTGGTGAGCAGTGTGAGCGGTGTGCCAGACAGAGTGGAAGGGCTGATCTTACTCCTGATTCTATGAGAAGGAATTCTAATCCGTTTTTACAGAAAGTGAGTGGAGAATCCTATGACCAGGACTAGAGGGGCCCTGCCTCCAGCCAGGTGGAGGAGAGGGACAACCGGGTTTACTGGACTGTGTGGATCCGATGGCCTGGCACATCAGATCCACAGGAGTATAAGGCTCTAGTGGACACCGGTGCACAGTGTACCCTAATGCCATCAAGCTATAAAGGGGTAGAACCCATTTGTATTTCTGGGGTGACAGGGGGATCTCAACAGCTAACTGTATTGGAGGCTGAAATAAGCCTAACTGGGAATGAGTGGCAGAAACACCCCATTGTGACTGGTCCGGAGGCCCCATGCATTCTTGGCATAGATTATCTCAGGAGAGGGTATTTCGAGGACCCAAAGGGGTACCGGTGGGCCTTTGGTATAGCTGCCTTGGAGATGGAGGAAATTGAACAGTTGTCCACCTTGCCCGGTCTCTCGGAGGACCCTTCGGTTGTGGGGTTGCTGAGGGTCGAAGAACAACAGGTGCCAATCGCTACCACAAGGGTGCACCAGCAGCAATATCACACCAACCGAGACTCCCCTGAGTCAACTGATTGGTCAACTGGAGAGCCAAGGAGTGATCAGCAGGACTCGCTCACCCTTTAACAGCCCAATATGGCCAGTGCGAAAGTCTAATGGAGAGTGGAGACTAACAGTAGACTATCGTGGCCTGAATGAAGTCACACCACCGCTGAGTGCTGCTGTGCCAGACATGCTAGAACTTCAATATGAACTGGAGTCAAAGGCAGCCAAGTGGTATGCCACAAGTGATATCGCTAATGCATTTTTCTCAATCCCTTTGGCAGCAGAGTGCCGGCCACAGTTTTCTTTCACTTGGAGGGGCGTCCAGTACACCTGGAATCGACTGCCCCAGGGGTGGAAACACAGCCCCACCATTTGCCATGGACTAATCCAGACTGCACTGGAACAGGGTGAAGCTCCAGAACACCTACAGTACATTGATGACATCATTGTATGGGGCAGCACAGCAGAAGAAGTTTTTGAGAAAGGGGAGAAAATAATCCAAGTCCTTCTGAAAGCTGGTTTTGCCATAAAACAGAGTAAGGTGAAGGTACTGGATACCTCTCTCCATGGTGGTCCACTTGCCTGGGTGACATACAACATCTTCCTTGAAGGGGTACCTTTCCCTCACACCTGATAGAAGTCGCCTCCAGAGGCTGAGGGCTTGTGGCTTTTTTCCCAATCACCTTGTCAATGCCCCCTTCCTAGAAAGGGATCCAATTGCTTGGCTTCCTTACCCTCTAATTCCAAGCTACTTGCCCCATTATCCCAGCATCGGAGCAGCCAGGTGATAATGTGCTCGCCTGGATGACAGCTGAAGTCTTTTCGCATATCTCGCAGCTCACTCGGGGATAGGGATCGGGTGTTTATCTCCGGTTCTGCCTCTTCCTCCTGTTCTCGTGATGGCCCTGCTTCACCTTCATCCTTCGCTAAGCGAACTGATTTTTTTGTATATTTCCTCTTCTGTATAGGGGCGATTGATATTGGCACCGGTTGATTCTCTAGTTCAGCTGCATCACCCATCGCCAAGGTTTGAGTTGCCATAGTGCCTGTTGCTGGGGTTTGAGTAGCCACAGTGCTTGTCATAGGGATTAGAGTAGCTGCAGTAGCTGTCGCCAGAGTTTGAGTAGCCACAGTGCTTGTCGCTGGGGTTTGAGTAGCTGCAGTGCCTGTCGCCGGAGTTTGAGTAGCTGCAGTGCCTGTTGCCAGAGTTTGAGTAGCTGCAGTGCCTGTCACCAGGGTTGGAGTAGCTGCAGTCATGGGAGCTGATCTCTGGGTGGTATTTTTAAATAGTTGTTTAACCCTAAACAAGATCTGAATCACATTCAGGAACAGGCTCATTCCTAGGAATAGGACCATGCTGAGTTCAACATCCCAAGGATATTCAAAATTTACAAACTCCTTCAATGCTATTGCAATTAACCTGGCAGAGAAAGGGAAGATGTGGGAAGATGTCTCCCCAATAGGTTGGCTCCCCGAGGAGAAAAGGTAGAAAGTGCAATTATTAATATTCTCTAGGAAATAGCAGCCGAAGTACGGAGATGTCTCCTCCATAGATTGGCTCCCAGAGGAGAAAAGGTAAAAGGTACAATTATTAATAGTCTCCCATAGGTGGCTCCCGAAGTACAGAGGTGACAACAATGCCGAGTACAAACACCCAATTAGTTTCACGGCTTGCACTTCTATCATATCATAAGCCAGTGTTACAAACAACAACGTGATAACTCTAGCCCGGTTCCCACAGATGATAAACAGCACAACAGGGAGCATATACTGCAAGTAGGGCATTACATAACGCAATTTCAAGAACCACAACACCAACTTTGAGAGCAAAAGAACCCACATTGTAACCAGTAACTATCAAACCAATACAATGAATACTTATAACAAGTTTCTTTTAACACACTCTGATCAGATCTGTTGTTATCTCAACCCTTCATGCCCACGTTGGGCGCCAAAAAGGCTGTCGTGGTTTAACCCCAGTCAGCAACTCAGCACCACGCAGCCGCTTCCCCCTCCCCCTCCCAGTGGGGGGAGGAGGAGGAAAGCAAAGGAAAAAAAGTAAAACTCGTGGGTTGGGATAAGAACAGTTTAATAACTAAAGTAAAATATAATACTAACAATAGTAATAATGAAATATAATAATAATAGTAATGAAAAGGAATGCAACAAAAACAAAAAAAGGAAGGGGGGGAAGGAAAAAAAACAGTGATGCACAATGCAATTGCTCACCACCCGCTGACCAATGCCCAGTCAGTTCCCGAGCCACGATCCGCACCGCCCGGCCAACTCCCCCCTGTTTATATACTGGGCATGACGTTCCATGGTATGGAATACCCCTTTGGCTAGTTCAGGTCAGCTGCCCCGGCTCTGCTCCCTCCAGCTTCTTGCACACCTGCTTGCTGCAGAGCATGGGAAACTGAAAAGTCCTTGGCTTAAGATAAGCGCTACTTAGCAACAACTAAAACATCAGAGTGTTATCAACATTATTCTCACACTAAATCCAAAACACAGCACTGTACCAGCTACTAAAAAGAAAATTAACTCTGTCCCAGCCGAAACCATGACAAAGGCAAAAGAAAATCTGAAAGAAAAGGCAGCCAAAAAGGTGAAAGAAAAGACAGAAGAAAAGACAAAATAAAAGGCATCCAAAAGGCAAAAGAATAGGCAAAAAAAAGGCAGCCAAAAAATCAGCCCAGAAGTCAAAAGAAAAGATGAAAGAAAGAATGAAAGAAGAGGTGAAAGAAAAGGCAGTGAAAAAGGTGAAAGAAAGAGCAAAATAAAAGGCAAAAGAAAAGGCTGCCAAAAAGGCAAAAGAAAAGGCGGCCAAAAAAGCGAAAGAAAAGGCGGCCAAAAAGGTGGCCAAGAAGGTGAACAAAAAGGTGAAAGAAAAGGCGAAAGCAAAGGCAAAAGAAAAGGCGGCCGAATAGACAAAAGAAAAAGTGGCCAAAAAGGCAAAAGAAAAAGCGATCGACAAGGCGGCCAAAAAGGAGGCCAAAAAAACATCCGAAAAGAAGGCAGAAAGGCTAAAGAAAAGGCGGCCGAATAATCGAAAGAAAAGGCGGCCAAAATGGAGAAAGAAAAAACAGACAAAAAGGCATAAGAAAAAGTGGCCAAGAAGGCGAAAGAAAAGGAGGCCAAAAAGGCAACCGAAAATGAGGCAGAGAAGGTGAAAGGAAAGGCAGTCAAGATGAAAGAAAAGGTGAAAGAAAGCATGGCCAAAAAGGCAAAAAAAAAAGATGTGAAAAAGGTGAAAATAAAGACAGAAGTAAAGGCAAAAAATAAGGTGAAAAAAAGGCAAAAGAAAATGTGGCCAAAAAGGCGAAAGAAAAGGCAGCCAAAAAGGCAAAAAAGAAAAGGAAAGAAAGAAAAGGCGGCTGAAAAGGCGGCCAAAAAGGCAGAAGAAAAACGGATAAAAAGGCGAAAGAAAAGGCAGCCAAAAAGGCAGCCAAAAAAGTGTCCAAAAAAGAGGCTGAAAAGGCAGCCAAAAATACAGCCAAAAATGAGGCAGAAAAGACGAAAGAAACAGCAGCCAAAAGGCTACCAAAAAGGTGTCAGAAAAGGCAGTCAACAAGACGTAAGTAATGGCAAATGAAAAGGCGGCGATAAAGGCAGCCAAAAAGGAAAAAGAAAAGGTGGCCAAAAAGAAGAAAGAAAAAACAGAAAAAAAGGCGAAAGAAAAGGCAGCCAAAAAGGTGAAAAAAAGAGGCAAAAAAGGCAAAAGAAAAGGTGAAAGAAAGGTGAAAAATAAGGCGAATGAAAGGGCGAAAGAAATGGTGTCTGAAAAGGCATACGAGAAGAGAAAGAAAAGGTGAAAGAAAATGTGAAAAAAAAAAGCAGAAGAAAAAGAGGCCGAAAAGGAAGGCGGAAAGAGTAAAGAAAAGGCAAAAGAAAAGGTGAAAAATAAGGTGAAAGAAGGCCAAAAAGGTGAAAGAAAAAATGGCCAAAAAGGCAGGCAAAAAGGCAAAAAAAAATTCAGCCATAAATGCTACAGAAAAGGTGGCCGAGAAGGTGAATGGAAAGGTGAAAGAAAAGGCAAAAGAAAAGGCAGCCAAAAAGGCAAAAGAAAATGTGGCCAAAAAGGTGGAAGAAAAAGCAGCCAAAAAGGCGAAAGAAAAGACGAGAGAAAATGAGGCAGAAAAGGCGAAAGAAAATGTGGCCAAAAAGGCAAAAGAAAAGGCCAAAGAAAAAGTGGCCAAAAAGGCAAAGTACAGGCAGCCAAAAAGGTGAAAGAAAAGGCGAAAGAAAAGGCAGCCACAAAAGCAGCTGCAAAGGAGGCAGAAAGATGAAAGAAAAGGCAACCAATCAGGTGACCAAAAAGATGGAAGAAAAGGCAAAAGAACAGACAAATAAAAAGGTGGCTAAACATGTGAAAGAAAAGGCAAAAGAAAAGGTGGCCAAAAAAGCGGCCAAAAAAGCAGCCAAAAAAGTGGCCAAAAAGATGGTGAAAGAAAAGATGAAAGAAAAGGCAAAAGAAAAGGCGGCCAAAAAGACAGCAACAATGGTGGTCCAAAACGAGGCCAAAAAGGAATGTGAAAAAGAGGCAGAAAAGGCAAAACAAAATGTGGCCAAAAAGGCAACAAAAAAGGCTTCCAAAAGGGCGAAAGAAAAGGCGAAAGAAAAGGCAAAAGAAAAGCCGGCCAAAAAGGCAAAAGAAAAGCCGGCCAAAAAGGTAAAACAAAAGGTGGCTGAAAAGGAGGATGAGAAGTTGGTCAAAAAGGCAAAGGAAATGGAAGCGAAAAAGGCAAAAGAAAAGGTTAAAAATGAGACAAAAGAAAAGGTGGACAAAAAGGCGGGCAAAAAGGAGAATAAAAAGACGGCCAAAAATGCAGCAGAAAAGGCAGCCAAAGAGGTGAATGAAAAAGTGAAAGAAGAGGCAGCTGAAAAGGCAGTCAAGAAGGCGAAAGAAATGGTGAAAGAAAAGGCGAAAGAAAAGGCAAAAAAAAAGTAGCCAAAAAGGGGAAAGGCAGCCAAAAAGTCAAAAAAAAGGCGAAAGAAAAGGCAAAAGAAAAGGCGGCCATAAAGGCAAAAGAAAAGGTAACCAAAAAGGAGAAAGAAAAAATGGACAAAAAAGCAAAAGAAAAGGCGGCCAAAAAGACGAAAGAACAAGTGGCCAAAAAGGCGGCCGAAAAGGCAACCAAAAACGCAGCCAAAAAAGGGGCCAAAAATATGGCCGAAAAGGAATCAGAAAAGGCGAAAGAAAAGGCGGCCAAAAGGTGGCCAAAAAGGCAGAAGAAAAGGCAAAAGAAAAGACAAATGAAAAGGTGGCTAAATATGCAAAAGAAAAAGCAAAAGGAAAAGTGGCCAAAATAGCGGCCAAAAAGGAAAAAGAACTCCCAGCATAGGGAAGACATGGACCTGTTGGAGCGGGTCCAGAGGAGGGCCACAAAAACGATCAGAGGGCTGGAACACCTCTCCCATGAAGACAGGCTGAGAAAGTTGGGGTTGTTCCAGCCTGGAGAAGAGAAGGCTCTGGGGAGACCTTATTGCAGCCTTTCAATACGTAAAGGGGGCTTATAAGAAAGATGGGGACAGACTTTTTAGCAGGGCCTGTTGCGATAGGACAAGGGGTAATGGTTTTAAACTAAAAGAGGGTAGATCCAGACTAGATATAAGGAAGAAATTTTTTATGATGAGGGTGGTGAAACACTGGAACAGGTTGCCCAAAGAGGTGGTAGATGCCCCATCCCTGGAAACATTCAAGGTCGGGTTGGACAGGGCTCTGAGCAACCTGATCTAGTTGAAGATGTCCCTGCTCATTGTAGGGGGGTTGGACTAGATGACCTTTAAAGGTCCCTTCCAACCCAAACTATTCTATGATTCTATGAAAATGTGGCCAAAAAAGCGAAAGAAAAGGTGGCCAAAAATGTGGAAAAAAAAGATGGTGAAAAAAGTGAAAGAAAAGGCAAAAGAAAAGGTGAAAGAAAAGGCTGCCAAAACAGCAAAAGAAAAGGCAACCGAAAGACGGACAAAAAGGCATCCGAAAAGGCAAAAGAAAAGTCCAAAGAAAAGGCAGCTAAAAAGGCAGCCAAAAAGGCTAAAGAAAAGGTGGCCATAAAAGCAGAAGAAAAAATACACAAAAAGGCGAAAGAAAAGGGAGCCAAAAAGGCAGCCAAAAAGGCGAAAGAAAAGGTGACCAAAAAGTAAAAAAAAAAAGGCAGAAGAAAAGGCGGCCAAAAATACAGCCAAAACCGCAGCCAAAAAAGAGGAAAAAAATACAGCTGAAAAGGAGGCAGAAAAGGTGAAACAAAAGACGGCCAAAAAGGCATTCAAAAAGGCGGAAAAAAAGGTGGCCAAAAATGCAGCAGAAAAGGCGGCCAAAAAGGCGAAAGAAAAGGCAAAATAAAGATGGCTATAAAGGCGGCCAAAAACACAGCCAAAAAGGCAAAATAATAGGCAGCCAAAAAAGTGAAGGAAATGGAGGCAAAAAAGGGGAAAGAAAAGGCAAAAGAAAAGGGAGTAAAATGTCGAAAGAAACCGCAGCCAAAAAGTCAAAAGAAAAGGTGAAAGAATCGATGAAAGAATCGGCGAAAAAATGGCGAAAAGAATGGTGAAAAGCAAAAGAAAAGGTGAAAGAAATGGCGACCAAAAAGGTGGAAGAAAAAGCGGCCAAAAAGGCAGCTGAAAAGACAGCCAAATATGCATTCAAAAAAGAGGCCAAAAACACAGCCAAAAAGGAGGCACAAAAGGTGAAATAAAAAATGGCCAAAAGGCTACAGAAAAAGCAATCAAAAAGGAGGCCAAAAAGGCAAAAGAAAAGACAGCCAAAAAGGCGAAAGAAAAGACGGCCAAAAAGGCGCAAGAAAAATTAGCCAAAATGGTGAAAGAAAAGGCAAAAGGAAACGGGAAAGAAAAGGTGAAAGAAAAGGCGGCCAAAAAGAAGAAAGTAAAAACGGACAAAAAGACGAAAGAAAATGCAACCAAAAAGGCAGAAGAAAAAGCATCCAAAAAGGCAGCTGAAAAGGCAGCCAAAAATGCAATCAAAAAAGAGGCCAAAAATACAAGCGAAAAGGAGGCAGAAAAGGTGAAAGAAAAAACGGACAAAAGAAAAGTCGACCAAAAAGCCAGCAGAAAAGGCAGCTGAAAAGGCGGCCAAAATAGTGTGAAAAAAGCTGCCAAAAAAGAAGGAAGAAAAGGCAAAAAAAAAGGTGGCTGAAAAGGCAAAAGAAAAGGTAAAAGGAAACGGGAAAGAAAAGGCAAAAGAAAAGTTGGCCATAAAGGCGGCTAAAAAGGCAGAAGAAAAAGCGGTCAAAAAAGGGAAAGAAAAGGCAAAAGGAAATGTGTAAGAAAAGGCATCCAAAAAGGCAGCTGAAAAGGCACCCAAAAAGGCATCTAAAAAGGAGGTCGAAAAGGTGTCGAAAAGGAGGCAGAAAAGGCGAAAGAAAAGGCAGCCAAAAAAGAGGCAAAAAAGGCAAAAGAAATGGCAGCCAAAAAGGCAGCCAAAAAGGAGGCAGAAAAGGCAAAAGAAAAGGCAGCCAAAAAGGCTAAAGAAAAGGTGGCCATAAAAGCAAAAGAAAAAATACACAAAAAGGCAGCCAAAAATACAGCCAAAAAGGCAGCCAAAAATGCGGCAGAAAAAGAGGAAAAAAATACATCTGAAAAGGAGGCAGAAAAGGCGAAAGAAAAGGTGGCCAAAAAGGCAGAAGAAATGGAGAAAGAAAAAGCAGCCAAAAAGGAAAAAGAAAAGGTGGCCGAAAAGGCAAAAGTAAAGACGAAAAATGAGGCAAAAGAAAAGGTGGCCGAAAAGGCGTTCAAAAAGACGAAAAAAATTTGGCCAAAAATGCGGCAGAAAAGGTGGCCAAAAAGGCGAAAGAAAAGGCAGCTATAAAGGCGGACAAAAAGGCAAAATAATAGGCAGCCAAAAAAGTGAAGGAAATGGAGGCAAAAAAGGCAAAAGAAAAGGTGAAAGAAAAGGTGGCCAAAAATGCAAAAGAAAAGACGGAAAAAAAGGTGAAAGAAAAGGCGAAAGAAAAGGTGGTAAAAAAGTCAAAAGAAAACGTGGCCAAAAAGGCAAAAGAATCGGCAAAAGAATCAGCGAAAAATGGTGAAAGAAAAGGCAAAAGAAAAGGCAGCCAAAAAGACGAAAGAAAACCCGGCAAAGCTTCAAAAGAAATAGAGGCCAAAAAAGTTGCCAAAAAGGCAAAATAAATTGCTAAAGAAATTCTGAAAGAAAAGACATAAAACTTTTGAAAGAAAAGGCAACTGAAAAGGCAAAAGAAAAAAAGTGGCCAAAAATGCAAAAGAAAAGGCAACCAAAAAGGCAAAAGAAAGGGCGATAGAAAATGCGGCCAAAAATACGGCCGAAAAGGAGGCAGAAAAGACAAAATAAAAGCAGCCAAAAGGCTACAGAAAAAGCAACCAAAAAAGAGGCCAAAAAGTCGAAAGAAAAGGTGGCAAGAGACAAGGCAAAAGACAAGGCAACAGAAATGGCAAAAGATAAGGCAAAAGAAAAGGCAAAAGGAAGGAAGGCAGCCAAAAAGGTGACAGAAAAGGTGAAAGAAAAGGCAGCTAAAACACCTTCCCCCCACCCCTCCCTTCTTCCCGGGCTTAACTTTACTCCTGAATTCTCTACCTCTTCCCCCTCAGCGGCACAGGGGGACAGGGAATGGGAGTTGCAGTCAGTTCCCCCGTAGCCCCCCCGCTACCAAAACCTTGCCACGTGTCCTGGTTTCAGCTGGGATAGAGTTAATTTTCTTCCTAGTAGCTGGTACAGTGCTGTATTTTGGATTTAGTGTGAGAATAATGTTGATAACACCCTGATGTTTTAGTTGTTGCTAAGTAGCGCTTATCTTAAGCCAAGGACTTTTCAGTCTCCCATGCTCTGCCAGCAAGCAGGTGTGCAAGAAGCTGGGAGGGAGCATAGCCAGGACAGCTGACCCGAACTAGCCAAAGGGGTATTCCATACCATGGAACATCATGCCCAGTATATAAACAGGGGGGAGTTGGCCGGGAGGGGGGGATCACGGCTCTGGCATCAGTCAGCGGGTGGTGAGCAATTGCATTGTGCATCACTTGTCTTTTCTTGGGGTTTATTTCTTTTTCTTTTTTGTAATCTTCCTTTTCATTATTATTATTATTATTATTAGATTAGATTAGATTAGATTTTATTTTAAATATTAAACTGTTCTTATCTCAAACCACAATTTTAATTTTTTTTCCCCGATTCTCCTCCCCATCCCACTGGGAGGGGGAGGAGTGAGCGAGCAGCTGCGTGGTGCTTAGTTACCAGCTGGGGTTAAACCATGACAGTCCTTTTTGGCGCCCAACGTGGGGCATGAAGATTTGAGATAACAGATCCGATCAGAGTATGTTAAAACGAATTTGTTATAAGCATTCATTGTATTGGTTTAATAGTCACTGGTCACAATGTTGCTTGATTTGCTCCCATAGTTGTTATTAGAGCTGTGGGATGTAACACCTTACTTGCTCCCTGTTGTGCTGGTTATCAGCTCTGGAGGCTGGATCAAGGGTATCGTTCGGCTCTACTGTGTAACATTAATCGTGAGACTAATCTGGTATTTGTAGTCAGCATTGCCATCATCTCCGTACTTCGGGTGCCATCTCCTGGAGACGATTAATAATTACACTTTTTACCTTTTCTCCTCGGGAAGCCAACCTATGGAGAAGACATCTTCCCCCATCTTCCCACATCTTTCCCTTCACCGCCAGGCTAATTACAATAGCGTTTGAGAATTCTGAAAATTTTGAATATCCTTAGGATGTTCAAACCAGCATGTTCCTATTGCTATGTCTCCTGAATGTGGTTCAGGTCTTGTTTAGGGTTAAACAACTATTTAAGAATACCACCCATAGATTGACCCTGGCGACAGGCACTGCGGCTACTCCAACCCCTGTGACAGGTACTGCGACTACTCAAACCCCAGCGACAGTCACTGTGGCTACTCCAACCCCCATGACAAGCACGGCGGCTACTCAAACCCCGGTGTCAGGCACTGCAGCTATTCACACCCAGGCGACAGGCACTGCGGCTACTCAAACCCCAGCGACAGGTGATGCAGCTGAACCAGAGAATCAACCAGTGCCAGTATCAGTCGCCCCTATACGCAAGAAGAAATGGACACCAAAGTCAGCTTGTTTAGTAAAGGACGACGAAGCAGGGCCATCACAAGAACAGGAGGAAGAGGCAGAACAAGAGGTAACCACTCGATCCCTATCCCTGAGTGAGCTGCAAGATATGCGAAAAGATTTCAGCCATCGTCCAGGTGAGCACATTATCACATGGCTGCTCCAATGCTGGGATAATGGGGCTGGTAGCTTGGAATTAGAGGGTAGGGAAGCCAAGCAGTTGGGATCCCTTTCTAGGGAAGGGGGCATTGACAAGGCGATTGGAAAAGGGACACAAGCCCTCAGCCTCTGGAGGTGACTTCTATCGGGCGTGAGGGAAAGGTACCCCTTCAAGGAAGATGTTGTATGTCACCCAGGCAAGTCAACCACCATGGAGAGAGGTATCCAGTACCTGAGGGAATTAGTTGTGCAGGAGATGGTTTATTATGACCTGGAAAATGCGCAGTTACCCACAGATCCAGACGAAGTCCAATGCACACGACCCATGTGGCGGAAGTTTGTACGGAGCGCACCATCGTCCTATGCCAACTCATTGGCAGTAATGGACTGGAAAGACGAAGAGGCACTGACGGTGAATGAATTGGCTGGCCAACTCCATCAATGCGAAGAAAATCTCTCTTCCTCCCTACATGCCTGCATCTCGGCTGTGGAAAAACTGTCCGAAAAGTCAAAAAAACTGTCCGAAAAGTCTGAAAACATATTCGAAAAACTGTTACATGAGTTCCAGCAACTCAAACAGGATAAGTCCTACTCCCCACTTGTACAGACCAGTATCTCAGCTATTAAGAGTAAGCGTTCTTCTGCTCAAGAGAGAGGATATAGAGGATAAACACCACGGGGTATCCTGTGGTTTTACCTGTGTGAGCACGGAGAGGACATGAGAAACTGGGATGGAAAATCTACCTTGACCCTAGAAGCACAGGTACGTGAATTGCAAGGAAAAACAATCACAAATGAGGGTTCTTCCAGGAAAATTGCTGCTCCAGTCTCTGGTGGGCAGTTCCCCAGACAGAGTGGAAGGGCTGATCTTACTCCTGATCCTATGGAAAGGAATTCTAATCCATTTTTACAAAGAGTGAGTGGAGAATCCTATGACCAGGATTAGAGGGGCCCTGCCTCCAGCCAGGTGGAGGAGAGGGACAACCAGGTTTACTGGACTGTGTGGATTCGATGGCCTGGCACATCAGATCCACAGGAGTATAAAGCTCTAGTGGACACCGGTGCACAGTGTACCCTAATGCCATCAAGCTATAAAGGAACAGAACCCATCTGTATCTCTGGTATGACAGGGGGATCCCAACAGCTAACTGTATTGGAGGCTGAAATAAGCCTAACTGGGAATGAGTGACAGAAACACCCCATTGTGACTGGCCCAGAGGCCCCATGCATCCTTGGCATAGATTATCTCAGGAGAGGGTATTTCAAGGACCCAAAGGGGTATCGGTGGGCCTTTGGTATAGCTGCCTTGGAGACAGAGGAAATTAAACAGCTGAACACCTTGCCTGGTCTCTCTGAGGACCCTTCTGTTGTGTGGTTACTGAGGGTCTGGGCTGCTGCACTATGGCAAGATATTGCTGCCCGGCTAGAGAACCTGGTTGTGAAAGTATGTCATGTAGATGCCCACGTACCCAAGAGTCAGGCCACTGAAGAACATCAAAACAACAAACAGGTAGACAAGGCTGTTTGTTAGGATTGAAGTGGCTCAGGTGGATCTGGATTGGCAACATAAGGGTGAATTATTTATGGCTCGGTGGGCCCATGACACCTCAGGCCATCAGGGAAGAGATGCAACATATAGATGGGCTCGTGATCGAGGGGTGGACCTGACCATGGACACTATCGCACAGGTTATCCATGAATGTGAAACATGCGCTGCAATTAAGCAAGCCAAGCGGTTAAAGCCTCTTTGGTATGGGGGACGATGGCTGAAATACAAATATGGGGAGGCCTGGCAGATTGACTACATCACACTCCCACAAACCCGCCAAAGGAAGCGCCATGTGCTTACAATGGTGGAAGCAACCACCGGATGGCTGGAAACATATCCCATGCCCCATGCCACCGCCTGGAACACTCTCCTGGGCCTTGAGAAGCAAATCTTATGGCGACATGAAACCCCAGAAAGAATTGAGTCAGACAATGATGGGACTCATTTCCGAAACAACCTCATAGACACCTGGGCCAAAGAGCATGGCACTGAGTGGGTGTATCACATCCCCTATCATGCACCAGCCTCCGGGAAAATTGAGCGATACAATGGACTGTTAAAGACTACATTGAGAGCAATGGGTGGTGGGACCTTTAAACATTGGGATACACATCTAGCAAAGGCCACCTGGTTAGTCAACACTAGAGGATCTGCCAATCGAGCTGGCCCTGCCCAATCAGAACTTTTATGTACTGTAGAAGGGGATAAAGTCCCTGTGGTGCACATAAAAAATATGCTAGGAAAAACAGTTTGGGTTACTCCTGCCTCAGGCAAAGGCAAACCCATTTGTGGGATTGCTTTTGCTCAAGGACCTGGGTGCACTTGGTGGGTGATGCAGGAGGATGGGGAAGTCCGATGTGTGCCTCAGGGGGATTTGATTTTGGACAAGAATAGCCAATGAAATAAATTGTATTATGTTAATGGCTATATAACCCTGCCGTTGTATGTCATCATTATTATAATTGTTATATGCTATATCAATGGTATTACAGTAAGAATCACCCAGATTAATGAAGAATGAACTTTGATGAAACTGAGCGAAGCGCAGCGATGATAGAACCGGACAAGCGCAGCGGTGATGGAACCAGAACTGGCTTCAGCATGCAACAGTCCAACACCAAACACCATCTTTCCGGCCCTGAAAGACTGTTAGGATAGATGGAGCCCAAAGTCATGGACTGAATGAACTCAACAGACATTTTATAGGGATGGCCCATAGACTAAGGGAATGATATCTGTGTGTATATATTAAAAGACAGGAAAGGTGGTGATGATTAATTGGGATGTATTGGAAAGTGTGGCACCTGGGCATGACGTAAATGGTATAGAATAAGGAGTGGATATTGTCCTGGTTTCGGCTGGGACAGAGTTAACTTTCTTTTTAGTAGCTGGTACAGTGCTGTGTTTTGGATTTAGTGTGAGAATGATGTTGATAACACTCTGATGGTTTAGTTGTTGCTAAGTAGTGCTTATCTTAAGCCAAGGATTTTTCAGTTTCCCATGCTCTGCCAGCAAGGAGGTGCACAAGAAGCTGGGAGGGGGCATAGCCAGGACAGCTGACCCGAACTAGCCAAAGGGATATTCCATACCACAGGATGTCATGGTCAGTATATAAACTGGGGGTAGTTGGCCGGGGTGGGGGGATCACTGCTTGGGGACTGGCTGGGCATCGGTCAGTGGATGGTGAGCAATTGCATTGTGCATCACTTGTCTTTCTTGGGTTTTATTTCTCTCTTTTTTGTTATCTTCCTTTTCATTACTATTATATTTTATTTTATTTCTATTATTAAACTGTTCTTATCTCAACCCACGAGTTTTACTTTTTTTTTCCCCAGTTCTCCTCCCCATCCCACCGGTGGGGGGGAGGAGTGAGCGAGCGGCTGTGTGCTGCTTAGTTGCCAGCTGGGGTTAAAACACGACACCGGCCAAAAAGGTGGCCAAAAAAAATATGTGGCAAAAAAAAAAAAAAACAAAAGAAAAGACGAAAAAAAGGCAGCTGCAAAGGTAAAGGACAAGGCGAAGGAAAAAACTGCCAATAGGAGAAAGAAAAGGCATAAGAAAAGGTGAAAGAAAAGTCAACCAAAACCAGGTGAAACAAAAGGCTAAAAAAAAGGCAGCTGCAACAAGGAAGGAAAAAGGGGCAGGAAAAGGGGCAGGAAAAGGGGAAATAAAAAGGTTAAAGAAGAGGCGAAAGACGAGGTGAAAGGAAAGATGGCCAAAAAGGCGAAAGAAAAGGCGGCCAAAAGGCGAAAGAAAAGGCGGTCAAAAACTAGGCCAAAAAGGCAGCCAAAAAGGTGAAAGAAAAGGTGGCCAAATATGTGAAAGAATAGGGGAAAGAAGAGGCAACTGAAGAAAAAGTCAGTCGACAAAAAAGGCTGCTGGAAAAAAAAGGCGGCCAAAAAACAAAAATGCAAAAGAAAAGGCAACCAAAAAGGCAAAAGAAATGGCGAAAGAAAAGGTGGCCAAAAAGGTGGCTGTGCTCATTTTGGCTGGGATAGAGTTAATTTTCTTCATAGTAGCTTGTATGGGACTATGTTTTGGATTTGTGCTGAAAACAGTGTTAGATAATACAGGGATGTTTTAGTTATTGCTGAGCAGTGCTTACACAGAGTCAAGGCCTTTTCTGCTTCTCACACCACCCTGCCAGCGAGTAGGCTGGGGGGTGCACAAGAAGTTGGGAGGGGACACAGCTGGGACAGCTGACCCCAACTGACCAAAGGGATATTCCATACCATATGACATCATGCTCAGCATATAAAGCTGGGGGAAGAAGAAGGAAGGCAGGGTGTTTGGAGTGATGGCATTTGTCTTCCCAAGTAACCGTTATGCGTGAAGGAGCCCTGCTTTCCTGGAGATGGCTGAACACCTGCCTGCCGATGGGAAGTAGTGAATGAATTCCTTGTTTTGCTTTGCTTGTGTGCATGGCTTTTGCTTTACCTATTAAACTGTCTTTATCTCAACCCATGAGTTTTCTCACTTTTACTCTTCTGATTCTCTTCCCCATCCCACTGGGTGGGGGAGTGAGCAAGTGACTGTGTGGTGCTTAGTTGCTGGCTGGGGTTAAACCACGACAGTGGTCAAAAAGGGGAAAGAAAAGGTGGCCAAAAAGGCGACAGACAAGGCGACGGACAAGGCCAAAGAAAAGTTGGCCAAAGAAAAGTTAGCAGACAAGGTGATGGAGAAGGCAGCTGAAAAAAAAAGTGAAAGAGAAGGCGAAGGAAGAGGCAGAAGACAAGGTGGCCAAAAAGGTGAAAGAAATTCAAAAAAGAAGAAAAATAAAAGGCAGCAAAAGAGGAAAAAAATTGTGATGGACACAGTGGCCAAATACACAAAAGAAGAGGGGAAAGAAGAGGCAGCCAATGAAATAGGTGGCCAAAAAAAAAAAAAAAAAGTGGCCAAAAAAAAAGTGCAGGAAAAGGCAAAGGAAAAAACTAGCGAAAGAGAAGGCAGCCAAAAAGGCAGAAGGAAGACAAGGCGGAAGGAAGACAAAAAAAAGACAAAAGAAAAGGTGGCAAAAGGGGAAAGAAATTGCAACAGACACGGCAACAGAAATTGCGATGGACAAGATGGCCAAATATGCAAAAAAAGAGGGGAAAGAAATTGCAACAGACACGGCAACAGAAATTGCGACGGACAAGGTGGCCAAATACGCAAAAAAAGAGGGGAAAGAAGAAGCAGCTGAATAAAAAGTCAGCTGACAAAATAGACGGCCAAAAAAAAAAAATGAAGGGAGAGGCGAAGGGAGAGGCGGTTGAAAAAAACATGGCCGACAAAAAAAGGAGCCAAAAAAAAAAAAAGGTGGCCAATAAAAAAAGGCGAAAGAAGAGGCAAAACAAAAGGCGGTTGCAAAGGCGGCAGACTAGAAACTAGTTCAGAAACTAGAATGAAAACTCTGATTGCCCTGTCCCACAGACTGTCAGTTCTAAGCAAAACCTGTTTCCTGACCCAACTATTTTAGAGCCATATGTATTGGATTTGCGTGGCAAGGATTTGGTAGCAGGGGGGGCTATGGGGGTGGCTTCTATGAGAAGATGCCAGAAGCTTCCCCCATGTCCGATAGAGCCAGTGCCAGCCGGCTCCAAGACAGACCTGCCACTGGCCAAAGTTGAGCCAATCAGCAACGGTGGTAGCACCTCTGTGAGAACATATTTAAGAAGAGGAAAAAAATGCTGCGCAACGGCAGCCATGAGAGAGGAGTGAGAATATGTGAGAGAAGAAGGAGGAGGAGGAGGTGCTCCAGGCACCAGAGCAGAGATTCCCCTGCAGCCTGTGGTGAAGACCATGTGTTGTGGTTTAACCCCAGCCAGCAACTAAGCACTATGCAGCCGCTCGCTCACTCCTCCCCGCTCCCAGTGGGATGGGGAGGAGAATTGGAAAAAAAAGTAAAACTCATGGGTTGAGATAAGAACAGTTTAATAACTAAAGTAAAATATAATAATAACAAAATATAATAATAATTCTAATGAAAAGGAATATAACAAAAAGTGAGAGAAATAAAAACAAGATAAGACAAGTGATGCACAATGCAATTGCTCACCACTTGCTGACCGATGCCAGAGCAGTGATCCACCCTGCCTGGCCAACTCTCCCCAGTTTATATACTGGGCATGATGTTCTATGGTATGGAATATCCCTTTGGCTAGTTCGGGTCAGCTGTCCTGGCTATGCTCCCTCCCAGCTTCTTGCACACCTGCTTGCTGGCAGAGCATGGATAGTGATTGGCACCTGTTGTTCTTCGACCCTCAGCAACCCCACAACAGAAGGGTCCTCAGAGAGTCCGGGCAAGGTGGACAACTGTTCAATTTCCTCCATCTCCAAGGCAGCTATACCAAAGGCCCACCGATACCCCTTTGGGTCCTTGAAATACCCTCTCCTGAGATAATCTATGCCAAGGATGCATGGGGCCTCTGGGCCAGTCACAATGGGGTGTTTTTGCCACTCATTCCCAGTTAGGCTTTTTTCAGCCTCCAATACAGTTAGCTGTTGAGATCCCCCTGTCACCCCAGAAATACAAATGGGTTCTACCCCTTTATAGCTTGATGGCATTAGGATACACCGTGCACCGGTGTCTACTAGAGCTTTATACTCCTGTGGGTCTGATGTGCCAGGCCATCGAATCCACACAGTCCAGTAAACCCGGTTGTCCCTCTCCTCCACCTGGCTGGAGGCAGGGCCCCTCTAATCCTGGTCAGAGTATTTGTTACTCACTTCTTGTAAAAATGACTTAGAGGTCCCTTCAAGAGGGTCAGAAGCCCTTCTACTCTGTCTGGGGAATTGCTTGCTGGAAACTGGAGCGGCATCTTTCCTGGAAGAATCCCCTTTTGTGATTGTTTTTCCTCACAACTCACGTACTCGTGCATCTAGGATCGAAGTTGTTTTTCCATCCCACTTCCTCATGTCCTCTCCGTGGTCACGCAGGTAAAACCACAGGGTACCCCATGGTGTGTACTTTCTATATTCTCTCTCTTGAGCAGAGAGCTCACTCCTAATAGCTGAGATATTGGTCCTTACAGGTGGGGAGTAGGACTTTTCGATCAGTTCGATCAGTTTTTCGGACAGTTTTTCCACAGCCGAGACACAGGCTCGTAGGGCTGAAGAGAGATTTTCTTCATATTGCCGGAGTTGGCGAGCCATTTCATCCACTGTCGGTGCCTCTTCGTCTTTCCAGGTTAGTACTGCCAATGGGTTGGCATGCGACAATGGTGCGCTCCGTACAAACTTCTGCCACATGGGTCGTGTGCATTGAACTTTGTCTGGATCTGTGGGTAATTGTGCATTGTCCAGGCCATAATAAATCACCTCTAGCACGGCTAATTCCCTCAGGTACTGGATACTTCCCTACCCTCCAATTCCAGGCTACTAGCCCCATTATCCCAGCATCGGAGCAGCCAGGTGATAATGTGCTCACCTGGACGACGGCTGAAATCTTTTCGCATATCCCGCAGCTCACTCAGGGATAGGGATTGCTTGATTACCTCTGGTTCTGCCTCTTCCTCCTGTTCTCGTGATGACCCTGGTTCATCTTCATCCTTCACTAAGCGAACTGATTTTTTTGTATATTTCCTCTTCTGTATAGGGGCGACTGATACTGGCACAGGTTGGTTCTCTGGTTCAGCCGCAGTGCCTGTCGCGGGGGTTGGAGTAGCCGCAGTGCCTGTCGGTCTGTTTTCCCTCCCTTCCCCCTGAGGGTGCTGCACAGTATCGAGCAGTGTTTGGTAGATACTAGCCAGGGCCCAGCACAGTGCGATAAGTTGTGCCTCTTTGGAATAGCCACAGCATTTTCCTTTCAGATAGTCTATCACTTCATCAGGGTCCTGTAGTTGTTCAGGAGTGAAGTTCCAAACCATTGGAGGTAAGAAGTTCTCTAGATACCTGCCCATATTCTCCCACATGCCATGCCACCCATGACTATCCAGCCTTGGGGCAGATCTCTGGGTGGTATTCTTAAATAGTTGTTTAACCTTAAACAAGGCCTGGAACACATTCAGGAGACATAGCAATAGGAACATGCTGGTTCGAACATCCCAAGGATATTCAAAATTCTCAAGAGCTATTGTAATTTGCCTGGAGGAGAAGGGGAAGGTAAAGATATGTGTCTCCCCTGTGGATTGGCTCTCCAATGAGAAAAGGTGTAATTATTAATACTTTCTGATAGATGGCTCCCAAAGTACGGAGGTGACGGCAATGCTGAGTACAAATACCAGATTAGTTTCACGACCAGCAATTCTATCGTATCATAAGCCAGTGTTACAAAGTAGAACAACATGATAACTCTGGCCCAGTTCCCACGGGTGATAAACAGCACAACAGGGAGCATATACTGCAAGTAAGGTATAACGCACCTTTAAGAACAAGCGCACCAACCTTGAGAGCGAATACATCAACATTGTGACCAGCGACTATTGAACTAATATAATGAATGTTTATAACAAATTTGTTCTAACACATTCCAGTCAGATCTGTCATTATCTCAACCTGTCGAGCCCCACGTTGGGCACCAAAAAGGACTGTTGTGGTTTAACCCCAGCCGGCAACTAAGCACCACGCATCCACTCGCTCGCTCCCCCCATCCAGTGGGATGGGGAAGAGAATTGAAAAAAATAAAACCTCGTGGGATGAGATAAAGACAGTTTAATAGGACAGAAAGGAAGGAAAATAATGATGATAATAATAATAATAAAATTACAATAATAATACTAAAAGAATTAGAATATACAAAACAAGTGATGCACAATGCTCACCACTCGCTGACCGATGCCCAGTTAGTTCCTGAGCAGCAATCCACCCCTCCCAGCAAACTCCTCCCAGTTTATATACTGGGCATGATGTCATATGGTATGGAATATCCCTTTGGCCAGTTTGGGTCAGCTGTCCTGGCTGTGTTCCCTCCCAGCTTCTTGTGCCCCCTCCAGCCTTCTTGCTGGCTGGGCATGAGAAGCTGAAAAATCCTTGACTTTGTATAAACACTACTTAGCAACAACTGAAAACATCAGTGTGTTATCAATGTTATTGTCCTACTAAATCCAAAACACTGCACTATACCAGCTACTAGGAAGAAAATTAACTCTATCCCAGCCGAAACCAGGACACATATATATTACATTTAGATGTAACATGGAGCTGCAAATCCATGTATTATAATACATAATGTATTATCACTATTTTTCAGAAAGAAATCTGGAGTAATATAAATCTCTAGCAAAATGCAAAAAACACTAAGTTTGTTAACCATGTGACCATGCCTCTGTTTGCAACGATGGGAAAAGTTTTTCATTCATACACTATTATGTTCTATAATGTCTCAATTTTATGAACTTGTGCATATTACAATTATCTTATACCTGCAAGTACAAAGCAAAGTATGTGTCGTGGTTTAACCCCAGTCAGCAGCCAAGCACCACACAGCCGCTCCCTCACTCCCCCTCCCCCCCTCCCCCCGCTCCCGGTGGCTAAATCAAAAGAAGATTCAACATAGTGTGAGGTGGAAATTTTTAAAGAGCTATATTTAATACCCTCTTTGTCTTACCAAGAGGTCCTAAATTAATTTAGGCTCCCATTTTTCTAGACACTGCCCAGGCATATAGGACTCTCTGCCCAGAAGGTAATGTGTCATCAGAATAGAAAGCCACAACACAAATAGTGCAGGACAGTGACTGAATACCCTTTTGTAAATTCAGCTGTTGGCAGCAGTTTTCATGAGGGAGCAGGATGAATCTCTACACTTCTGTTTGGCTCGCTTGCAGTTCTTACAATAAAATTATTTTCCTAAGCATAACTCTTTCAAGGACTGTAGTCGGTGACCAAGAATGCAATGAAATACAGGTCATATATCTGCTATAGTAGTAACTATATAAGTCTTTCATAGCATAGGACATAGAGGACAGGCTTGAAAGAGTAAGACTAGCTGCTTGCATGCTGAAAAAAAATCAGTTCTTCACACATCTCTGCTTTTGTGGGTTTTAGTTTAATTCACTTTCATAGCACCAGCATGTGGTGTTAGCATTGCATTTCAAATTCATGTGGTAGCAGGTGGCCAGACTTCCTGACTCATCTACCAAAATCTTCAAATGTCCAAGAGCCACAAGGATTGGATTCTGAGAGTGGCTCAGAGGCAAAAGATGATCATGAATTTGCTGGGTTACACAGAAGCAAGAGTTTTGGTCTGACTCAGCTTGCGTGCAGCTGAATTTGAGGATGACGGGTGGTGTTAGTCTCTGCTGCCTCATTTCCTCCCACAGTTTGAAATTCAATTACACAGCAGTTTTCTTGCAGGAATACTCCCACTGCTAGCCACACAATCTGTTTTGGGCTGTACTTGAACAAAAAGTACAGATTGGGATTTTTGTCTAGCTTGTTTTGTAATATCGTTCTCACATGGGGAAGCTATCTCTGCTGTCTTCCTTGCATGTAATTCAGCAGTTTTCCCAAGCATGAGCTATAAATATCCCTAGAATTTTACTTTAACCAGGGTCCCAACTATGAAAAGGACATGTTCCCAACTTGATTTAACTAGGACCAAAAAAACCCCTTAGGATTAAATATAGTGAATTTCTAAAATGTATTGGCTGGCTGATTGTCCCTGTTGTCTAGTCTGCTTACCTGTCATTTGTTCAGCAAGTGTTGCGTACCTCCCTGAGCAGGTCAAGAGACTCATGATACATCATTCCCCACAGAAGGCGCTCAGCCAGTCACACTAAGAAACAGCATGGTTTGTTTTGGCAAAGATTACGTCTACAATTCATCACCATATTGACTACAAAAGCATGGAAGCAAATTGGTGAGGTGTCGTGGTTTAACCCCAGCCGGCAGCTAAGCACCACGCAGCCGCTCGCTCACTGCCCCCCCACCCCTGGGATGGGGGAGAGAATCAGGAAAAAAAACTCGTGAGTTGAGATAAAGACAGTTTAATAGGACAGAAAGGAATGAAAAACAATGATAATGATAATAATAATAATATGACAATAGCAATACTAAAAGAATTAAACTATACAAAGCAAGTGGTGCACAATGCAATTGCTCACCACTCGTTGACCGATGCCCAGTTAGTTCCCGAGCCGCGATCCGCGCCGCCCGGCCAACTCCCCCTGTTTATATACTGGGCATGACGTTCCATGGTATGGAATACCCCTTTGGCTAGTTCAAGTCAGCTGCCCCGGCTCTGCTGCCTCCCAGCTTCTTGCACACCTGCTTACTGGCAGAGCACGGGAAACTGGAAAGTCCTTGGCTGAAGATAAGTGCTACTTAGCAACAACTAAAACATCAGAGTGTTATCAACATCATTCTCACACTAAATCCAAAACACAGCACTGTAACAGCTACTAAGAAGAAAATTAACTCTGTCCCAGCTGAAACCAGGACAATATCCACCCCTTATTCTATACCATTTACGTTATGCCCAGATCCCACACTTTCCAATACATTTCCAATTAATCACCATCACCTTTCCTGTCTTTTAAGATATCATTCCCGCAGTCTATGGGCCGTCTCTATCAAACGTCTGTTGAGTTCATTCAGCCCATGACTTTGAGCTCCATCTATCGTAACAGTCTGTCTGGGCAGGAGGGATGATGCAAAGTCCGCTCAGTCGGCAGAACAGGATTGGGCTTCGGTGTGATGTGGCAGGCAGGTGACATTGGGCGCAGCAGGAGGATGGTGTGTGGTGTCGGATTGTTGCATGCTGAAGTCAGTCCTGGTTCCATCACTATTGCACTTCACTCAGTTTTATCAAAGTTCATTCTTCATTAATCTAAGTAATTCTTACTGTAATACCATTAATATAGCACATAACAGTTATAATAATGATGACATACAGTGGCAGGGTTATATAGCATACAATTTAATCTATTGGCTGTTCTCACCTAAAATCAAATCCCCTTGAGGCACACATCGGACTTCCCCATCCTTCCGCATCACCCACCAAGTGCACCCAGGCCCTTGAGCAAAAGCAATCCCTGAACAGGTTTGCCTTTGCCTGAGGCAGGAGTAACCCAGACTGTTTTCCCTAGCATATTTTTCATGTGCACTACAGGGACTTTATCCCCTTCTACAGTACGTAAAAGTTCTGATTGGGCAGGGCCAGCTCGATTGGCAGATCCTCTAGTATTGACTAACCAGGTGGCCTTTGCTAGATGTGTATCCCAATGTTTGAAAGTCCCACCACCCATTGCTTTCAATGTAGTCTTTAACAGTCCATTGTATCGCTCGATTTTTCCGGAGGCTGGTGCATGATAGGGGATGTGATACACCCACTCAATGCCGTGCTCTTTGGCCCAGGTGTCTATGAGATTGTTCCGGAAATGAGTCCCGTTGTCTGACTCAATTCTTTCTGGGGTACCGTGTCGCCATAAGATTTGCTTTTCAAGGCCCAGGATAGTGTTCCGGGCAGTGGCATGGGGCACGGGATATGTTTCCAGCCAGCCGGTGGTTGCTTCCACCATCGTAAGCACATAGCGCTTACCTTGACGGGTTTGTGGGAGTGTGATATAGTCAATCTGCCAGGCCTCTCCATATTTGTATTTCAGCCATCGTCCTCCATACCAAAGAGGCTTTAACCGCTTGGCTTGCTTAATTGCAGCGCATGTTTCACATTCATGGATGACCTGTGCGATAGTGTCCATGGTCAGGTCCACCCCTCGATCGCGAGCCCATCTATATGTTGCATCTCTTCCCTGATGGCCTGAGGTGTCGTGGGCCCACCGAGCCATGAATAATTCACCCTTATGCTGCCAATCCAGATCTACCTGAGCTACTTCAATTCTAGCAGCCTTGTCTACCTGTTGATTGTTTTGATGTTCTTCAGTGGCCCGGCTCTTAGGTACATGGGCATCTACGTGACGTACTTTCACAACCAGGTTCTCTAGCCGGGCAGCAATATCTTGCCACAATGCAGCAGCCCAGATGGGTTTACCTCTGCGTTGCCAATTACTCCGCTTCCATTGCTGTAACCACCCCCACAGAGCATTTGCCACCATCCATGAATCAGTATAAAGATAAAGTATTGGCCATTTTTCTCGTTCAGCGATGTCTAAAGCCAGCTGGATGGCTTTCACCTCTGCAAACTGACTTGATTCACCTTCTCCTTCTGCTGTTTCTGCAACTTGTCGTATAGGACTCCATACAGCCGCCTTCCACCTCCGATGCTTTCCTACAATGCGACAGGACCCATCAGTGAACAGGGCATATTGCCTCTCATTTTCTGGCAGTTTATTATACATTGGGGCCTCTTCAGCACGTGTTACCTCCTCCTCTGGTGATATTCCAAAATCTTTGCCTTCTGGCCAGTCTGTGATCACTTCCAGAATTCCTGGGTGACTAAGGTTTCCTATTCGACTTCGTTGTGTGATCAGTGCAACCCACTTACTCCATGTAGCATCAGTTGCATGATGTGTAGAAGGGACCTTCCCTTTGAACATCCAGCCTAGCACTGGCAGTCGGGGTGCCAACAGGAGCTGTGTTTCAGTACCAACCACTTCTGAAGCAGCTCGAACTCCTTCATATGCTGCTAATATCTCCTTTTCAGTTGGAGTATAACGGGCCTCAGATCCTCGATATCCCCGACTCCAAAACCCTAGGGGTCGACCTCGGGTCTCCCCAGGTGCTTTCTGCCAGAGACTCCAGGTAGGGCCATTCTCCCCGGCTGCGGTGTAGAGCACATTTTTAACATCTGGTCCTGCCCGGACTGGCCCAAGGGCTACTGCATGAACTATCTCCCGTTTAATCTGTTCAAAGGCTTGTTGTTGTTCAGGGCCCCATTTAAAATCGTTCTTCTTCCGGGTCACTTGGTAGAGAGGGCTTACAATCATACTATAATTTGGAATATGCATTCTCCAAAACCCTACAACACCTAAGAAAGCTTGTGTTTCCTGTTTACTAGTTGGTGGAGACATAGCTGCTATTTTGTTAATCACATCCATTGGGATGTGACGACGTCCATCTTGCCATTTTATTCCTAAAAATTGAATCTCCTGTGCAGGTCCCTTCACCTTACTCCGTTTTATGGCAAAACCGGCTTTCAGAAGAATTTGGATTATTTTCTCCCCTTTCTCAAAAACTTCTTCTGCTGTGCTGCCCCATACGATGATGTCATCAATGTACTGCAGGTGTTCTGGAGCTCCACCTTTTTCCAGTGCATTCTGGATTAGTCCATGGCAAATGGTGGGGCTGTGTTTCCACCCCTGGGGCAGTCGATTCCAGGTGTACTGGACGCCCCTCCAAGTGAAAGCAAACTGTGGCCGGCACTCTGCTGCCAAAGGGATTGAGAAAAATGCATTAGCAATATCAATTGTGGCATACCACTTGGCTGCTTTTGACTCCAGTTCATATTGAAGTTCTAGCATGTCTGGCACAGCAGCACTCAGCGGTGGCGTGACTTCATTCAGGCCACGATAGTCTACTGTCAGTCTCCATTCTCCATTAGACTTTCGCACTGGCCATATGGGGCTGTTAAAGGGTGAGCGAGTCCTGCTGATCACTCCTTGGCTCTCCAGTTGACGAATCAGCGTATGGATGGGAATCAGGGAGTCTCGGTTGGTGCGATATTGCCGCCGATGCACCGTTGTGGTAGCGATCGGCACCTGTTGTTCTTCGACCCTCAGCAACCCCACAACCGAAGGGTCCTCAGAGAGACCAGGTAAGGTGGACAACTGTTCAATTCCCTCTGTCTCCAAGGCAGCTATACCAAAAGCCCACCGATACCCCTTTGGGTCTTTAAAATACCCTCTCCTGAGATAGTCTATGCCAAGGATGCATGGGGCCTCTGGGCCAGTCACAATGGGGTGTTTCTGCCACTCATTCCCAGTTAGGCTTATTTCAGCCTCCAATACAGTTAGCTGTTGAGATCCCCCTGTCACACCAGAGATACAGATGGGTTCTGCCCCTTTATAACTTGATGGCATTAGAGTACACTGTGCACCGGTATCCACTAGAGCCTTATACTCCTGTGGGTGTGATGTGCCAGGCCATCGAATCCACACAGTCCAATAAACCCGGTTGTCCCTTTCCTCCACCTGGCTGGAGGCAGGGCCCCTCTAATCCTGGTCAGAGTATTTGTTACTCACTTCTTGTAAAAATGACTTAGAGGTCCCTTCAAGAGGGTCAGAAGCCCTTCTACTTTGTCTGGAAACCGGAGCGGCATCTTTCCTGGAAGAATCCCCTTTTCTGGTTGTTTTTCCTTTCAATTCACGTACCCGTGCATCTAGGACCGAGGTGGGTTTTCTATCCCACTTCCTCATGTCCTCTCCGTGGTCACGCAGGTAAAACCACAGGGTACCCCGTGGTGTATACCTTCTATATTCTCTCTCTTGATCAGAGGAACGCTCACTCCTAATAGCTGAGATATTGGTCTGTACAGGTGGGGAGTAGGAGGTTTTGATCAGTTCGATCAGTTCTTCGGACTTTTCGGACAGTTTTTCCACAGCCGAGACACAGGCTCGTAGGGATGAAGAGAGATTTTCTTCATATTGCCGGAGTTGGCGAGCCATTTCATCCACTGTTGGTGCCTCTTCGTCTTTCCAAGTTAGTACTGCCAGTGGGTTGGCGTACGAAGATGGTGCGCTCCGTACAAACTTCCGCCACATGGGTCGTGTGCATTGAACTTCATCTGGATCTTTGGGTAATTGTAAACTGTCCGGGTCATAATAAATCATCTCTAGCACGGCTAATTCCCTCAGGTACTGAATACCTCTTTCCATGGAGGTCCACTTGCCTGGTTGACATATAACGTCTTCCTTGAAGGGATACCTTTCCTTCACACTTGACAGGAGTCGCCTCCAGAGGCTGAGGGCTTGTGTCCCTTTTCCAATCGCCTTATCAATGCCACCTTCCCTAGCAAGTGATCCCAGCTGCTTGGCTTCCTTACCCTCTAATTCCAGGCTACTAGCCCCATTGTCCCAGCATCGGAGCAGCCAGGTGATAATGTGCTCACCTGGACGACGGCTGAAATCTTTTCGCATATCCCGCAGCTCACTCAGGGATAGAGATCGGGTGATTACTTCTGGTTCTGCCTCTTCCTCCTGTTCTCGTGATGGCCCTGGTTCATCTTCATCCTTCGCTACACGAGCTGATTTTTTTGTATATTTCTTCTTCTGTATAGGGGCGACTGATACTGGCACAGATTGGTTCTCTGGTTCAGCCGCAGCGCCTGTCGCAGGGGTCGGAGTAGCTGCAGCGCCTGTCGCAGGGGTCGGAGTAGCTGCAGCGCCTGTCGCAGGGGTCGGAGTAGCTGCAGCGCCTGTCGCAGGGGTCGGAGTAGCCGCAGCGCCTGTCGCAGGGGTCGGAGTAGCCGCAGCGCCTGTCGCAGGGGTCGGAGTAGCCGCAGCGCCTGTCGCAGGGGTCGGAGTAGCCGCGGCGCAGGCGCCTGTCGCAGGGGTCGGAGTAGCCGCAGTGTCTGTTGTCGGGGCTGGAGTAGCCGCCTTGCTTGTCGCTAGGGTTGCAGTAGCTGCAGTGTCTGTTGCAGGGGTTGGAGTAGCCGCAGTATCTGTCGGTCTGTTTTCCCTCCCTTCCCCCTGAGGGTGCTGCATAGTATTGAGCAGTGTTTGGTAGATGCTAGCCAGGGCCCAGCACAGTGCGATAAGTTGTGCCTCTTTGGAATCGCCACAGCATTTTCCTTTCAGATAATCTATCATTTTATCAGGGTCCTGTAGTTGTTCAGGAGTGAAGTTCCAAACCATTGGAGGTGAGAAGTTCTCTAGATACCTGCCCATTTTCTCCCACATGCCATGCCACCCATGGTTATTAAGCCTCGGGGCAGATTTCCGAAAGGTATTCTTAAACAGTTGTTTAACCTTAAACAAGGCCTGGAACACATTCAGGAGACATAACAATAGGAACATGCTGGTTTGAACATCCCAAGGATATTCAAAATTCTCAAGAGCCACTGTAATTTGCCTGGAGGAGAAGGGGAAGGTGAAGAAATGTGTCTCCCCTGTGGCTTGGCTCTCCGATGAGAAAAGGTACAAGGTGTAATTATTAATAGTTTCTGATAGACGGCTCCCGAAGTACGGAGGTGACGGCAATGCTGAGTACAAATACCAGATTAGTTCCACAACCAGCAATTCTATCGTATCATAAGCCAGTGCTACAAGGTACAACAACATGATAACTCTGGCCCAGTTCCCACGGGTGATAAACAGCACAACAGGGAGCATATACTGCAAGTAAGGTATTACATAACGCACCTTTAAGAACAAGTGCACCAACTTTGAGAGCAAATACATCAACATTGTGACCAGCAACTATTGAACTAATATAATGTATGTTTATAACAAATTTGTTCTAACACATTCCAGTCAGATTTGTCGTTATCTCAACCCGTCGAGCCCCACGTTGGGCGCCAAAAAGGACTGTCGTGGTTTAACCCCAGCCGGCAGCTAAGCACCACGCAGCCGCTCGCGCACTGCCCCCCCACCCCTGGGATGGGGGAGAGAATCAGGAAAAAAAACTCGTGAGTTGAGATAAAGACAGTTTAATAGGACAGAAAGGAATGAAAAACAATGATAATGATAATAATAATAATATGACAATAGCAATACTAAAAGAATTAAACTATACAAAGCAAGTGGTGCACAATGCAATTGCTCACCACTCGTTGACCGATGCCCAGTTAGTTCCCGAGCCGCGATCCGCGCCGCCCGGCCAACTCCCCCCTGTTTATATACTGGGCATGACGTTCCATGGTATGGAATACCCCTTTGGCTAGTTCAAGTCAGCTGCCCCGGCTCTGCTGCCTCCCAGCTTCTTGCACACCTGCTTACTGGCAGAGCACGGGAAACTGGAAAGTCCTTGGCTGAAGATAAGTGCTACTTAGCAACAACTAAAACATCAGAGTGTTATCAACATCATTCTCACACTAAATCCAAAACACAGCACTGTAACAGCTACTAAGAAGAAAATTAACTCTGTCCCAGCTGAAACCAGGACATGAGGTTATTTTTAGGAGGGTTGGGTTTTTTGTTTGTTTTTTGTTGTTTTTTTTATTGGACATTAATAGAGGCACCTGATAAATCATCACCAGCAAATCCAAATCTTTTCTTCATGGCTATTTGGTAAATGCATGCTTGTCCATGACCTATGCTTGAGAACTCAGTCAGGCACAAAGCATGTTTTGTTATAGCACATGTACTTCATGACAGTGAAGCCCAGCGCCTGGAAGAACGGTGCACTTGACTACCCAACTAGAGACTTTGTTTACAAAGAAAAAGAGGAGGGAGATGAGAAAGCCACTAAGAATAATCATTACACTGCCTGCCCTAAACCAAATCATTAGGCTCATCAGAGCTACATCTAGCATTTTGTTTTTTGTTTTACCATTGGCATTAATCCCGTTCAGGCAGGTAGTCTGCCAGGCCCCCTCCCTCCTGCGGAGCTGACAGCTTTGGGTCTAAGGTGCAAACTGCGATCTTGCCGCCAAAGACGTGCTTCCCATCAGCGTGCGCTCAGCCCCCCGATCCTCAGAAACCCCTTCAGCACCAAGTCAAGCACAGACGATTCAACAGCGCACAAACAAACGACTGCAAGCGACCAGATGGCGATGAACCGCGTTCGCCGCGGGACGAAGGGAGGCTCTGGTCACACCGCGGCAGCGCCGTGCCTGCAGGAAGGCGCGCGGCCCCGCCCCGCCTCCCTCCTCGCTGGCCTCGCGCCGTGCACGGCTCCCTGGGAAGCGTAGTCCTGCGCTTGGCAGCGCGCGGGCGGCTTCCTCAGCGGAGCCGCCCTCGGGAACTACGCAGCTCGCTACGCCCGCCGCTGGGGGCCAGAGAGAGGCTCCCTCCGCCGCCCTCACCCCGGTCCGGGGTGCTTCCTGTTGCCGCCGCGGTAGTGCGGGGCTGCTGCTGCAGGTAGAGAAGTCGTGTCTGTGTGGCGCCAGCTGGCAGCGCCCTCGGGCCCGGCCCGGCCCGGCTGGGGCGCGGAGCGGGAAGGGCGGCTCACTGGGGGCGTGCAGCGGGGCCCTCGGGTCCCGGGGCGGGGGGGCTCCACGAACATGGTGCGGCGGTTATCGCTGCCTCACCCGCTCTGGCCGGAGCGCTGTCTGCAGTCCGGCTTGCTCAGCCCCCTGAGGGGAGCCGCGGGCCGGCCGAGCCGAGGCGCTGCCTCCCTTCGGGGCGCGCCGTTTCGCTCCGCTCTGCCGCCCGAGGCGAGCTCTGCTGCGCCCTGCGTGCCGCCGAGGGTGCTGGATCTGCGTGGAGGAGAGGGACCGGGGTAGGAGCGGCTCGGGCGGCAGAAACTGACCGGCGACACCTTGTCTGGTTCGAGTGTAACGTGTTATGTGGGCAAACGAACAAAACATCAGAGCGTTGTCTGATGTACGGAGACGGCATGAAAGCATTTTGGGCAATTTGTAAATCATGGAAAGGCTTACATCGGTTTTAACGAGCCTGTGGACCCATTACCACCCCAAAAAGGTAGTAAAAGTGTAAGTTAATCCTTAAGGTGATAACTTTGGTTACATTCTTATAAGTATTTCTTTACAGTCTAAAAAAAAAATCTATATACAAATAGTAGAGGCTTTATCTGTTGAAGACAAATCAAATTAATGTTCCATTTCTTCTTAATTTTACTTAGATTTATCATCTGGCAGTGACCACATACCCATTGGTTCAGTCTGAGGTATGTAGAAGCTCGACAGTGGTACAGCTTGTATATTCAAGAGTCGTTTCTCCCAGTTATTAACTTACACTGCTTATACAGTTTTAATCATCTTCAGCCAATACAGTTGTAGGAGAGTATGGGCAAGCTAACTGGTGGCAAGCTGTCCCAGTTTTAAGGAGCTCTGAATGTATGCTACTATTCTTACGACCAGTATAACTTTCTTCAGTCCCTTCTGATGGAGGGCTCACTGCCTCAAAAAAGGAACCGAGGAACTCTTCTGTCCTGCTTTGAAGTTCTTGTTTTTCAGTGTAGAGCCTGCTTATTTCTCACAACTTATATGTGCACAGCCTGCAGTTTACTTGAGATTTATGTCTTGAGCTTTATCTATTCATCTGTTCAGAATTTAAGAGAAGACCAGGTCACACCAAGTAGCACTTTTAAAAATAATTTTCCTTATTTGAACTAAATACTTTCATTAGTGGATTCTTGCATTTAAACCATGAGTATGAGGTGGGGTTTTAGGAGTAGTGACTTTAAGTAAGAAATGAAACAGTTAAATTGTCACGTTTTTATTTGTGTAATCTAATCGACTGGGAGCTATTCTTTTAAGAACCACTAGAAATTTCAAAACAAAGAAAACTGCTGCTGCACATAAGCATAAGAAGAGCTTTTGGTGGCAAAATTCCTACTAAAATAATTTAAGACTGCAGTTGTAATTAAACAGGTTGAAAAGGAACAAGTTACAATTGATTAAGTTCTTTGATCGTGTCACAGGTGAATTAAGAGAACTCATTGTGGGGTTAACTAAAAGGGTTTTATTAATGATTAAATGATGATCAAATGGTAATTAATCAATGATTGAATGAAAATCAAATGGTGATTAAACAATAACTGAATGTTAGTTAAACAGTGATTTGACAGTGATGATTTAAAAGATAATTTAGATGGTGATTAGACAATGATTTAGACAGTGGTCAAACACTCTACTACTTACTACACTTCTAATAATTAAGCTATAGCTGGATATATATAGATGTCACTAGCATACAATATACTTTTAGGTCTAATGTAAAATGTCACTTACCTCATTATAGATATCAGATGATGAGTAAGGGGTCTCTCAACCTCAAGGAGTAACCATGAGAGGCGTCCCTGCTCAAGGGGAAGATCACCACCATGCAGCCTGCTGCTATACAGGAGGGCTCAGGGGGGCTACAGATATTTATAGTGTCAAGCGATTGACTTGTAGCCAAACCCACTTTGGTGTATGTGCAAGTGTGCAGCTGTAGCAGTTGTAGTTTTGTCTAGTCCCAGCTCAGGCTGGTACTGTTGGCTCCTGATATGACATGGCTTAGATTCCTTAGTTCCTGAGAAGATACAGCCTAGCACAGTTCTCACGGTTTGCGCAGCAAGGCTGATTTCAGTCAGGCCTACTTGTCGGTGATGCCTGAACCAAAGTACTGTTCATTCAGTCAGAGTGGGTGCATCTGTCACACTCCACCCCGTGACTACAGTTAATTCACTTTACTTCACAGAGTGGTGGTATGGTCACCTCTTGCCTCTGTGCTATAAATATGAGGCGGTAATGGCATCATGTTATATACTGGAGGATTAAGCAATAAATACAAAAATTAAAAGGGTTAATTATAAGACAGTTCTTCACAATCGGATGGTTTCACATAATCAGTAGCAAAATATTCTGTGCGTTTTACAATGAGATATACTGATTGGGCTAAAAAACAAACTCAAATATACAAAAAGACAATAATAACAATACAAATTATCACAAGTGCAAACATTATTATCACGGGATGTAAAGTGGTGTTCAATACACCCGTTGCCGTTGGAGACCATCCTAATAGGGTTTTCCACCAGTGGTGTTCCCCATTCTTCTTCACTCTTTCTAGTATGCGATTTATTTCTTCTCCATCTTGATGTACAGTTATCAATGTGTTTTTGCTATGTTGTCATGTCTTTCGTAATAAGGCTTGTAAGCCTCTATGTTCCAGTAGCTTGTGAAGCAGCATCAAGTCCATTCCAATGGGGAAAGGTAAAAGGTCTCGATGCAGTGTGTAATTTTCCTTTAACAGCACGTATGAGGTTACTGGGGCTGTATAATTAAAGTCACATCCAGTAATGTTTATAAAGTTACAAACACATACATTTGATTGATTGGATACATTATAGGTAAAATTTCCATTAATAATTAAGTTTTCATGAAGAGTTCTTATACAGACACATCCATTCCCTATATAAACTAGCATAGAATCAGTTGCTTCTTTGGGGTGATTTTCAAAATTACAGACACTTTGTTGTGTATTTAAGCAAATATCTTGGGCTTTTATCATATTGCCTTCACAAATAAGTCCTTGTGCTCTCACAACACATGCTTTGGTGTCTATAGTTTGCCAGGTGGTGTTGTATCGCCTAGCCCAAGTTCTATGACTCATTGGGTAAAGTAGGGTACCATCGTAATTTAATCCTAGGGCAATAATAGGATAAATGGTGTACACAGAGGCACTATAAATTGTCAACACAAAGGTGGTTGCAACGTGTTTGTGCAGGTCGTATGTAAAATTGACCAAATACCACCATGACTGAAAATCTTTTTCAAATTGTGTGGCATTATTCCATATCACTTTTCATATTTCTGCTGGGAGAATTCCTTCATCTCCTTCACTGACTATTGTGGCAACAGTGGATTGTATCCATAATTGGGCCTGAATACAGTTTAAAGCAAGTGAGATGTTGGCTTGTACAATGCCTAACGCCTTTAATAGCAATTGATTGTCTGCTTCATTTATTTGCTCCCATCTGGGGAGAGCATTGGCTGCAAGCCATTGACTGGTTCCTAAGGCTAATAAGGAAGATCATAAAGGGTGTTCTAGCTTGTGTAAGTCGGAGATTGCTGAATCTAGTTTATTTGCAAGTACCTCCACATCCATGCCATTAAATATTCCAAGTCCTGTTCCTAAAGCTCCTGTAATGTCCCTTCTCCTTCTATGTTGTGCATTTCTCTGTAATGTTCATCCATGTAACCATGCTAGCCATCCAGAAAAGGAGATTTTCAAGAAGGGAGTACACTGACGGTGCACTATAGATATATTAGTAGACATGGACAGTTCTACCTTTTTCAGGGACCATGATGGATTAAATATGACTTGTTGTTGTCCTGTGTATTTAATAGCATAGGGTCCAATCGTGGAAATTTGTGGATATGTAGCTTGGTCAGTTGTGGGAGTAATAGAATAGGGAGTAGGTTGATAGGTAGTAGGGGTAGTTGTTGGTATAGTGTGAGGTCTGGGAGTAGATGTTAGCGTGACCTTTAAGGATAGTCCATTTTCGCTCTCTCTCCCTTCATCTGTCCACAGGCACACTGCTTCTATGGTTGTGTCATTAAAGAGGAAACTGATTATACAATTGGGGTGTGAGGGACAGTTTACTCTGCTTTTTGATTGAGTTTGATTTATCTTCCTGACGACCACGTAGGTGTTTCCCTTTGAATAATTTGTTACCTGGTGTAGCAGAAATAAGGTGACTCTGATTTGCTTTTACAATTGTGTGTTTACCAGTGATTGTCATTGTTAGGTTTTGTGTTGGTTCTCCCAATATTCCTGTATTTCCAACAATTTTAAACATGTATGGTGCAGAATTTACTACAGTTACCGTATTGATTAGCACAAGTAAAAGAAGTGAGGGCCTCCACCCTGTGCGTTGGGCTTGTCGGGGTGTAAACCGGATCTGGTTCATGTTGGCGATGATTGTTCCTGCGAGAAGGATGAATATTCCTCCGATGATCAATCCAGTCTCCAAGGGAGGCATTCTGGTAGCATTCCTGGTACCGTTTCTGGAAAGAGAAAATAACACAAGTCTCGGCAGGGTGACTCTGGACTGGTTACCCCTTTTAGTTAATAGCTAGGATATATCCACCTAGCACTAATGTAATGTTCAGTTTCACTGCTATCTTTTGCCTCTCGGGCCAAAGGGCCACAGGGTTTTGTTAGTGTCATTGGGACAGTGCCAATTTGTGGTAACTCGACTATAACGGGTTGCCCTGGTTGAAGAGCAATGGGGTACATTTTTACATCTGATGGGGGTGTTTCATGAGGTGCTGATGGAAAAAATGCATGAGCAACTGGGCTCCTGGTTGGGCCATATCGGTTATTTAACCGTTGAACTACCACCTCAGACAATCGAGTATCCTAGTGGGGTTCATGTGGCTTAAGATTTTTCTTTAACAAACCATTTGCGCTCTCTACTATCACGTTTGATTGGGGATAATAGGGGGTGTGGAATACCCATTGAATTCCTTCCTGTTTTGCCCATTCCTGCACTTCATTACTGGAGAAATGTGATCAATTGTCACTTTGTATTACATCGGATGTTGGTAATCCTGAAAAACAAGAAGATAAGCCACAAATTGTATTTCAGCCTGTGGCAGTTTGGCACACATGAGCCATGATTAATCCTGAAACAACTTCTACTCCAGTTAAAATATATTTATATCCTGATGATGGTTTTAATGGGCCAATGTAATCGATTTGCCAGGTCGACCACAATGCCTTTGCTTATGTGTAATGGAGGTGCTTTAGCTGGCTGATTTGTGTTAAGTGTAGGACACAAGGAAATGGAATGAACCTGCATCAGGGGAAGTTCAGACTGGACATTAGGAAAAGGTTCTTCACTGACAGGGTGGTCAGTCACTGGAACAGGCTCTCCAGGGAAGTGGTCATGGCATCAAGCCTGTCAGAGTTCAAGGAGCATCTGGATGACGCTCTTAGTCATATGGTTTAGTGTTAGGTAGTCCTGTGAGGAGCAGGGAGTTGGACTTGATGATCCTTATGTGTCCCTTCGAACTTGAGATATTCTATGACTTGTGACCCTGTGGGGGACCCATGCTGGAGCAGTCTGTTCCTGAAGAACTGCAGCCCGTGGGAAGGACCCACGTTGGAGAAGTTCATGGAGGACTGTCTCCCGTGGGAGGGACCCCACGCTGGAGCAGGGGAAGAGTGTGAGGAGGAAGGAGTGGCAGAGACGTGTGATGAACTGACCCATTCCCCGTCCCCCGTGCCACTCGGGGAGGAGGTAGAGAAAATCAGGAGTGAAGTTGAGCCTGGGAAGAGGGGAGGGGTGGGGGGAAGGTGTTTTTAAGATTTGATTTTATTTCTCGTTATCCTACTCTGATTTTGATTGGCAATAAATTAAATTAATTTCCCCGAGTCGAGTCTGTTTTGCCCGTGACTCTAATTGCTGAGTGATCTCCCTGTCCTTATCTCGACCCAGGAGCCTTTTGTCATATTTTTTTCTCCCCCTGTCCAGCTGAGGAGGGGGAGTGATAGAGCAGCTTGGTGGGCACCTGGCATCCAGCCAGGGTCAACCCACCTGTCCTGGTTTCAGCTAGGACAGAGTTAATTTTCTTCCTAGTAGCTGGTATAGTGCTGTGTTTTGGATTTAGTAGGAAAATAATGTTGATAACACACTGATGTTTTTAGTTGTTGCTAAGTAGTGTTTATACTAAGTCAAGGGTTTTTTCAGCTTCTCATGCCCAGCCAGCAAGAAGGCTGGAGGGGGCACAAGAAGCTGGGAGGGGACACCGCCAGGACAGCTGACCCAAACTGGCCAAAGAGCTATTCCATACCATATGACATCATGCCCAGTATATAAACTGGGGGAGCTGGCTGGGAGGGGGGATCGTGGCTCGGGAACTAACTGGGCATCGGTCAATGAGTGGTGAGCAATTGCATTGTGCACCACTTGCTTTGTATAGTTTAATTCTTTTAGTATTACTATTGTCATATTATTATTATTATCATTATCATTGTTTTTCATTCCTTTCTGTCCTATTAAACTATCTTTATCTCAACTCACAAGGTTTTTTTTCCTGATTCTCTCCCCCATCCCAGGGGTGGGGGGGGAGTGAGCGAGCGGCTGCGTGATGCTTAGCTGCCGGCTGGGGTTAAACCACGACACCACCACGCACCCCCAGGTCCTTTTCCACCAGGTAGCTTTCCAGCCACTCTTCCCCAAGCCTGTAGCATTATATTACATTTCCTGTTTTCATAACTACAGTCTTTATTTTACAGGTCTTCTAATGAAATATTTTTCAGCAGTGTCCAATGATTGGATCAGCCCAATACATTTCAAGCTAAAACAAGTGAAGTCCCTTAGAACTGACAGTCCATGAGTATTTTTGTTCATTATATAACTATGGAATTAATTAGCCCTGTGTGCTTCAGACTTGAGTACTAAAACTATTGCTTAAAATTTATTCCTGTTTAATTGCAGTATCTCTCTTAATTGTTTATAGGAACCTCGGAAGTCCACACACAAAACAAGCATTTCCCCCTTCATGTCATGGACATGGGGAAAAAAATAAAGTCAATTGGGAATGTTTTAAAAACTGAAAGTGTGTTCACTTTCAGTAAGTGGCAAATGGCTTAGCAAATCTAAGCCGTGTTTTCCCATTGTTGCCGTGAAAGGCTGAAATCAAAGACTCAATAGTCTAGGGACTATTAAGCAGGTATTCTTTATTGCAGCACTGGACACACAGGGGATATCTCCTCCTATTGTGTGTGTCCGGTCAGGTTAATTGCATAGTTTATATACAAGCTTATACATACATATTCACCAGATTTCCGGGAACTCATTATCATATGCAAATGTCTCTTGCGCATGTCTGTTTATGTCTCCGGGTGGTCGTCAGGGGTCTCTGGATGAAGGAGATACTCTTCCTCACTGTGTCCGCTGGCTGACCTCTGTTTTTGCGCATACTCAGTTCTCAGATCATGTATATCATGTCCTTCAAGGGCAGTCTGTTTTGGTTGAGGCGCTTGTTTTAAAATTTCTTTATCGTTATGGTGCTGCGTAACTGTTTTCTCTAAGGTCGAACTGTCCTAGTGACATTATTTGGGAGACTCTTATCTTAGAGCCTTCCTGACTTCCCCAAAACAGTAAAAATCCAATTTGGTCCAGCCACAACAATTCCAGTAAGTGGAAAATTCCACGTTTACAGGCATCAATCCCTCCTTTTCTTTTGAGGATTCGTAGCTAGGAAGCTATGAATCCTCACTACAATATCTTGTTGTTATGTCTTAATGATCATTACACTTACATGCAAAACCACGGTAAAATGCCTGTAAAGTGGTATATATTGTATCATGCAACAGGTTACAATAATTAGTTAGTTATAGTATTGAATTGTCATGTATTACTCTCAAATTTCTTCAGACCTAGAGAAGGTATCCTTAATTATTTCATGTTTACCAAATTTATAATAGCTCATCCTTTTCAAGGGTCTGAGTGAAATATTTTCCTGTTTCCACTTGATGTCTAACCTTGTTTCTTTTCCAATCGCTGTACGTCTCAGCTGAATTCCAGCAACACCAAAGAAAACATTTGAGAAATATACAAACAAATATTCCTAAGACCATCAGAGCAATCAATCCAACAAATAATTGTTTCAACCATCCTAAATTGGGAAGCCAAGAGGTTAATTTATCCCAAAAATCTCAAAACCCCAAAGAAGTATCATCCAAAGATATCTCATGGAATACTTGTGTTTTCTCCCAGAGTGTATTCAAATCTGCTTCTATCTGATTATTTTTATTGATATATGCACAGCAACTGGTATTAATAATCACACATACCCCTCCTTCCTTGGCGGTCAATAAATCTAATGCCATTTGATTTTGTAACACGACTTTATTAAGGGATGATACTTCTGTCTGTAAATTTTTCATAATATCTATTGTTAGATTTTCCACCCTCTCTAAAACTGCAGAAATATTTACTATGGCCTTTTCTAGCTCACTTACTCCCAGCCACGGTAAGAACCATCTGACAAAGCTATGAAATTTTGTTCCTCGTAATTACAAGTGGGTTATCTTCTCGTTTAGCCCGTTTCCATGATGTTCTCAGTATGCCTCTAGGTATTTGGGACTGGTTATATATTCGGTCCTGACTAACTAGATGACCTATGGTACACATTCCCTTCCATCCTGCAGGGAGTCGTTTTCTGCTAACACCGTTGCCACATAGCCACCAATACTCATCGGGTAGTTTGCAGGGCCCGTCAGTGGCCGTGAGGTTAGCGCCATAAAATGATCCGTGGTTTACCCAGCCAGTTGATACATTCCTAAAATAATCCCAGTTCGAGGAGCTATAGGTTTCTAATTGGGCTCTATTACAAAAATCAATATATGTCACATTTATCCCTATCAAATCCCAGGTCCCTACTTCCACCGTGGTTTTATTGATTCAATAATCATTCCACCATCCCTGCAGGTACAATTCTTGTGTGTATGGGGGGGGGGGCACGAACAAGTGTTGGATCTTGCCTTCCATAGGCAACTATTATTGCTAACCAGAATCTGGGTGTTATTATCTAGTATTTGTAGGTCAAATCTCGATCCAGTCTCATAACTTGAATTGTCGTAGTCACAGTATCCCCCATCTGGTCTTTTCCAAAACTCGGGCCAAGTATTATTGCTTCTTGACATATTTTCGCTATCTGTTGTTTTACCATGTGGTTCATTTTTTCTACTTGCCCACTGGCTTGTGGTCTGTAGGGTGTATGTAATTGCCAATCGATTCCTAATAGTTTGCTGACCTGTTGCACTACTTCTGCACAAAAATGTGTACCCCTGTCTGATGAAATGATTGTTGGTACCCCAAATCGAGGTATTATTTCATTTAATAATACCTTAGTTACCTCTCTTGCTTTGTTAGTTCTACAAGAAAACGCTTCTGGCCATCCTGAAAAGGTGTCTGTAAGTACCAATAAATACCTGTACCCTCCTTTTCTTGGAAGTTCAGAGAAATCAATTTGCCAATGGTCTCCCGGTACACTTCCTTTCCCAATACTTCCTAATTGTACCCAGTTACCTGTATTGGGGTTATTTTTTAAACATATTTCACATTGCTGGGTCACCTGCCGGACTGTAGTATACAAATTTTTCCCTATTAACTTCTGATTTAAAATTTATACAGGGAGTCCGCTCCCCAGTGTGTCCTATTGTGTTCTTCTTTAACTACTCCCCATATTTGTTTGGCAGGAATTATAATTCTGCCATCACTCGAGTGGGCCCATCCTCTGGAGGGAACCTGCCCTCCTATTTCCTCTATCAGTTCTTTATCAGCCTTAGAATATTCAATATTTTCTTGGTCATCTAGGTTCCTACTTCTGTTATCTGGAATTAAGGTTAAAATCTTTTGCATTCTCTCCGCTGCCTGGTTAGCCTCAGAGTCGGCCAACCTATTACCTTTTTCCTGGTCAGTGTTACCCTTCAGGTGTCCTCGGCAGTGCATGATGGCAACTTTGGCTGGTAGTCAGACTGCTTCTAATAGGCGAAGGATTTCCTCAGCATACTTAATCTGTTTCTTTTGTGCAGTTAATAGTCCTCATTCCTTCCAAATTGCTCCATGAGTGTGGACAACTCCAAAGGTATATTTGGAATCTGTCCATATATTTATCTTTTTCCCTTTTGCTAACTCCAGGGCCCTAGTCAGGGCAATAATTTCAGCCTTTTGAGCTGATGTTCCAGCAGGTAGTGATTGAGACTCAATTACTTTGTTTACTGTTGTCACCGCGTATCCGGCCTTTCGAATACCTTGTCGGACGAAGCTGCTTCCATCCGTGAACCAGGAGTCCTGTGCATTTTCCAGGGGTTCTTCTTTCAAATCTGGTCTGCTGGAGTACACAGTCTCTATGGTTTCTAAGCAATCATGTGTCAATGGTTCAGAAGTCACCCCACTGAGAAAAGAAGCTGGGTTCGTAACATTAGTTACTTCAATATTAACCTCATCTGGTTCAATCAGAATAGCCTGGTATTGCAGAAATCGGGAAGGGGAAAGCCAGTGATTCCCTTTCTGTTCCAGTACAGCTGATACTGTGTGTGAAACCAGCACTGTGATCTTTTGGCCCAAGGTAAATTTTCAGGCTTCCTGAATATTCAAGACCACAGCCGCCACAGCTCGCAGACATCCTGGCCATCCTTTGCTTACTTTGTCGAGCTGTTTAGAAAAATAGGCCACAGCTCTTTTGTAGGGTCCTAGTCGTTGAGCCAGGACTCCCAGAGCTATACCTTGTCTTTCATGGGAGAACAACCAGAAGGGTTTAGTAACATCAGGTAGACCCAGGGCTGGGGCCTTCATTAGTTCTTTCTTAAGTGTCTCAAATGCATTTTGAGCTTCTTTAGACCAAATCAGTCGAGTGGGGTTATTTTTCAAAAGCTGTCCTGGTTTCGGCTGGGACAGAGTTAATTTTCTTCTTAGTAGCTGGTACAGTGCTGTGTTTTGGATTTAGTGTGAGAATAATGTTGATAACACTCCGATGTTTTAGTTGTTGCTAAGTAGCGCTTATCTTAAGCCAAGGACTTTTCAGTTTCCCATGCTCTGCCAGCAAGCAGGTGTGCAAGAAGCTGGGAGGGAGCATAGCCGGGGCAGCTGACCTGAACTAGCCAAAGGGGTATTCCATACCATGGAACGTCATGCCCAGTATATAAACAGGGGGGAGTTGGCCGGGCGGCGCGGATCGTGGCTCGGGAACTAACTGGGCATTGGTCAGCGGGTGGTGAGTAATTGCATTGTGCATCACTGGTGGGTTTTTTTTTTTGTTTGGTTGTTTTTTTTTCCCTTCCTCCCCCTCCTTTTTTGTTATATTCCTTTTCATTACTATTATTATATTTCATTATTACTATTGTTAGTACTATATTTTACTTTAGTTATTAAACTGTTCTTATCTCAACCCACGAGTTTTACTTTTTTTTCCCCTCTTTCCTCCTCCTCACCCCACTGGGAGGGGAAGCGGCTGCGTGGTGCTGAGTTGCTGACTGGGGTTAAACCACGACAGCCTTTTGGCGCCCAATGTGGGGCGTAAAGGGTTGAGATAACAACAGATCTGACCAGAGCATGTTAAAACGAATTTGTTATTTGTTGTATTGTATTAGTTTAGTGGTCGCCGGTCACAATGTTGGGTTATTGGCTCTTAGAGTTGTGGTGTTCGTTCTTAGAGTTGTGTTATGTATCACCTCACTTGCCGTATATAGTCCCTGTGCTGCTGCTTATCACCCATAAGGTGAGGTGGATTAAGGTTTTCGCTTTGCTGTACTATGTAACACTGGTTTATGGTACGATAAAATTATCAGTCGTGGGACTAATCTGGTATTTGTACTCAGCATTGCCGTTATCTCCGTACTTCGGGAGCTATCTAGCGGAAACTGTTAATAATTACACCCTTTACCTTTTCTCCTAGGAGAGCCAATCTATGGGGGAGACACCTTCCTTCACCTTCCCCTCCTCCTCCTCCAGGCTAATTACAGTAGTGTTTGAGAATTTTGAAAATTTTGAATATCCTTGGAATGTTGAAACTAACATGGTCCTATTGCTAGGAACTAGCATGTTCCTGAATGTGGTTCAGGTCTTGTTCAGGGTTAAACAACTATTTAAGAGGATCATCCAGAGATCTGCCCCAAGGCTGGAGAGTTATGAGTGGCAGGGTGTGTGGGGTAGCATGGGCAAATGCCTAGGACGGTGGGCACCTCTAGTGTTTTGCAACTTCACCCTTGAACAAGTGCAGAATCCTGAAAAACTAGTAGAACATTTGGCAAAAGTATGCTGCCACCCCGACAATTCCAGGGAGACACAAATCACTGCAAAGTGCTGGGGCCTGGCCCATGCCTACCGAGCTCTGTTTAACATTATTCAAGGGGAAGCAAAGGTCTCTGGATCTGACAACAAGATGACAGGCACTGCAGCCCCTCCAGCCCCAGCGACAGGCACTGCAGCCACTCTGACCCCAGCAACAGGCACTGCAGCCACTCCGACCCCCATGACAGACACTGCAGCCTCTCCGGCCCCGGCAACAGGTACTACGGTTACTGCAACGCCTGTGACAGGCACTGCAGCTGAACCAGAGAACCAACCCATGCTGGTATCAGTTGCCCCTGTACAGAAGAAGAAATACTCAAAAAAGACAGCTCGCTTAGCGAAGGATGAAGGTGAAGCAGGGCCATCACGAGAACAGGAGGAAGAGGCAGAACCGGAGATAATTACTCGATCCCTATCCCCGAGTGAGCTGCGAGATATGTGAAAAGATTTCAGCCGTTGTCCAGGGGAGTACATTATCACCTGGTTGCTCCGATGCTGGGATAACGGGGCAAGTAGCTTGGAATTAGAGGGTAAGGAAGCCAAGCAATTGGGATCCCTTTCTAGGGAAGGGGGTATTGACAAGGCGATTGGAAAAAAGACACAAGCCCTCAGCCTCTGGAGGCGACTTCTATCAGGTGTGAGGGAAAGGTACCCCTTCAAGGAAGATGTTGTATGTCACCCAGGCAAGTGGACCACCATGGAGAGAGGTATCCAGTACCTGAGGGAATTAGCCGTGCGGGAGATGGTTTATTATGACCCAGACGATGGGCAGTTACCCACAGATCCATACGAAGTCCAATGCGCACGACCCATGTGGCAGAAGTTTGTACGGAGCGCACCATCATCGTATGCCAACTCATTGGCAGTAATGGACTGGAAAGACGAGGAGGGACCAACAGTAGATGAATTGGCTGGCCGACTCTGGCAATACGAAGAAAGTCTTTCTTCCTCCCTCGTCGTGGCTGTGGAGAAACTGCCAGACATAATAGCCGAGAAACTGTCCCAAGAGTTCCAGCGATTTGAGGATAAGTTCTGCCTCCCACCTGCACAGACCAATATCTCAGCTATTAGGAATAAGCATCCCTCTGCTCAAGAGAGAGGAGATAGAAGGTACACCTCACGGGGTATCCTGTGGTCTTACCTGCATGAGCATGGAGAGGATATGAGGAAGTGGGATAGAAAACCTACCTCGGTCCTAGATGCACGGGTACGTGAATTGCAAGGAAAAACAATCACAAATGAGGGTTCTTCCAGGAAAATTGCTGCTCCAGCCTCCGGTGAGCAGTGTGAGCGGTGTGGCAGACAGAGTGGAAGGGCTGATCTTACTCCTGATCCTATGAGAAGGAATTCTAATCCATTTTTACAACGAGTGAGTGGAGAATCCTATGACCGGGACTAGAGGGGCCCTGCCTCCAGCCAGGCGGAGGAGAGGGACAACCGGGTTTACTGGACTGTGTGGATTCGATGGCCTGGCACATCAGATCCACAGGAGTATAAAGCCCTAGTGGACACCGGTGCACAGTGTACTCTAATGCCATCAAGCTATAAAGGGGCAGAATCTATTTGTATTTCTGGGGTGACAGGGGGATCTCAACAGCTAACTGTATTGGAGGCTGAAATAAGCCTAACTGGGAATGAGTGGCAGAAACACCCCATTGTGACTGGCCCAGAGGCCCCATGCATCCTTGGCATAGACTATCTCAGGAGAGGGTATTTCAAGGACCCAAAGGGGTATTGGTGGGCTTTTGGTATAGCTGCCTTGGAGACAGAGGGAATTGAACAGTTGTCCACCTTGCCCGGTCTCTCGGAGGACCCTTCGGTTGTGGGGTTGCTGAGGGTCGAAGAACAACAGGTGCCAATCGCTACCACAAGGGTGCACCAGCAGCAATATCGCACCAACCGAGACTCCCTGATTCCCATCCATAAGCTGATTGGTCGACTGGAGAGCCAAGGAGTGATCAGCAGGACTCGCTCACCCTTTAACAGCCCCATTTGGCCAGTGCGAAAGTCTAATGGAGAGTGGAGACTAACAGTGGACTATCGTGGCCTGAATGAAGTCACACCACCGCTGAGTGCTGCTGTGCCAGACATGCTAGAACTTCAATATGAACTGGAGTCAAAGGCAGCCAAGTGGTACGCCACAAGTGATATCGCTAATGCATTTTTCTCAATCCCTTTGGCAGCAGAGTGCTGGCCACAGTTTGCTTTCACTTGGAGGGGTGTCCAGTACACTTGGAATCGACTGCCCCAGGGGTGGAAACACAGCCCCACCATTTGCCATGGACTAATCCAGACTGCACTGGAACAGGGTGAAGCTCCAGAACACCTGCAGTACATTGATGACATCATCATATGGGGCAACACAGCAGAAGAAGTTTTTGAGAAAGGGGAGAAAATAATCCAAATCCTTCTGAAAGCTGGTTTTGCCATAAAACAGAGAAAGGTGAAGGGACCCGCGCAGGAGATTCAGTTTTTAGGAATAAAATGGCAAGATGGACGTCGTCATATCCCAATGGATGTGATCAACAAAATAGCAGCTATGTCTCCACCGACTAGTAAACAGGAAACGCAAGGTTTCTTAGGTGTTGTAGGTTTTTGGAGAATGCATATTCCAAATTATAGTCTGATTGTAAGTCCTCTCTGTCAAGTGACCCAGAAGAAGAACGATTTTAAATGGGGCCCTGAGCAACAACAAGCCTTTGAACAGATTAAACGGGAGATAGTTCATGCAGTAGCCCTTGGGCCAGTCCGGGCAGGACCAGATGTTAAAAATGTGCTCTACACCGCAGCCGGGGAGAATGGCCCTACCTGGAGCCTCTGGCAGAAAGCGCCTGGGGAGACCCGAGGTCGACCTCTAGGGTTTTGGAGTTGGGGATATCGAGGATCTGAGGCCCGCTATACTCCACCTGAAAAGGAGATATTAGCAGCATATGAAGGAGTTCAAGCTGCTTCAGAAGTGGTTGGTACTGAAACACAGCTCCTATTAGCACCCCGACTGCCAGTGCTGGGCTGGATGTTCAAAGGGAAGGTCCCTTCTACACATCATGCAACTGATGCTACGTGGAGTAAGTGGGTTGCCCTGATCGCACAATGAAGTCGAGTAGGAAACCCCAGTCGCCCAGGAATTTTGGAAGTGATCACGGACTGGCCAGAAGGCAAAGATGTTGGAATATTGCCAGAGGAGGAGGTAATGCGTGCTGAAGAGGCCCCACTGTATAATAAACTGCCAGAAAATGAGAGGCAATATGCCCTGTTTACTGATGGGTCCTGTCGCATTGTAGGAAAGCATCGGAGGTGGAAGGCGGCTGTATGGAGTCCTATGCGACAAGTTGCAGAAACTGCAGAAGGAGAAGGTGAATCGAGTCAGTTTGCAGAGGTGAAAGCCATCCAGCTGGCTTTAGACATTGCTGAACGAGAGAAATGGCCAATACTTTATCTCTATACTGACTCATGGATGGTGGCAAATGCTCTGTGGGGGTGGTTGCAGCAATGGAAGCAGAGTAACTGGCAACGCAGAGGTAAACCCACCTGGGCTGCCCCATTGTGGCAAGATATTGCTGCCCGGCTAGAGAACCTGGTTGTGAAAGTATGTCATGTAGATGCCCACGTACCCAAGAGTCAGGCCACTGAAGAACATCAAAACAACCAACAGGTAGACAAGGCTGCTAGGATTTAAGTGGCTCAGGTCGATCTGGATTGGCAGCATAAGGGTGAATTATTCATGGCTCGGTGGGCCCACGACACCTCAGGTCATCAGGGAAGAGATGCAACATATAGATGGGCTCGTGATCGAGGGGTGGACCTGACCATGGACACTATTGCACAGGTCATCCATGAATGTGAAACATGCGCTGCAGTTAAGCAAGCCAAGCAGTTAAAGCCTCTTTGGTGTGGAGGATGATGGCTGAAATATAAATATGGAGAGGCCTGGCAGATTGACTATATCACACTCCCACAAACCCGCCAAAGGAAGCGCCATGTGCTTACAATGGTGGAAGCAACCACCGGCTGGCTGGAAACATATCCCGTGCCCCATGCCACCACCCAGAACACTCTCCTGGGCCTTGAAAAGCAAGTCTTATGGAGACATGGTACCCCAGAAAGAATTGAGTCAGACAATGGGACTCATTTCCGGAACAATCTTATAGACACCTGGGCTAAAGAGCACGGCATTGAGTGGGTATATCACATCCCCTATCATGCACCAGCCTCTGGGAAAATCGAGCGATACAATGGACTGTTAAAGACTACATTGAGAGCAATGGGTGGTGGGACCTTCAAACATTGGGATACACATCTAGCAAAGGCCACCTGGTTAGTCAACACTAGAGGATCTGTCAATCGAGCTGGCCCTGCCCAATCAGAACTTTTTATGTACTGTAGAAGTCCCTGTGGTGCACATAAAAAATATGCTAGGAGAAACAGTCTGGGTTACTCCCGCCTCAGGCAAAGGCAAACCCATTCGTGGGATTGCTTTTGCTCAAGGACCTGGGTGCACTTGGTGGGTGATGCGGAAGGATGGGGAGACCCGGTGTGTGCCTCAAGGGGATTTAACCTTGGGGAAAAAATAATCTGTGCTGTGAGTTGTATGTTGTAGAGATTTGATTTTAGGTGAGAACAGCCAATAGATTAAATTGTATGATGTTGATTGCTCTATAATCCTGCCACTGTATGTCATCATTATTATAATTGTTTTATGCTATATTAATGGTATTACAGTAAGAATTACTTAGATTAATGAAGAATGAACTTTGACAAAACTGAGTGAAGTGCAGTAGTGATGGAACCAGGAGTGACTTCAGCATGCAACAATCCAATATTACACACCATCCTCCTGCTGCGCCCAATGTCACCTGCCTGCCCGCATCACACCGAAGCCAATCCTGTTCTGCCGACTGAGCGGACTTTGCATCATCCCTCCTGCCCAGACAGACTGTTACGATAGATGGAGCCCAAAGTCATGGACTGAATGAACTCAACAGACATTTGATAGAGATGGCCCATAGACCGCGGGAATGATATCTATATGTTATATATTAAAAGACAGGAAAGGTGATGGTGATTAATTGGAAATGTATTAGAAAGTGTGGGATCTGGGCATAACGTAAATGGTATAGAATAAGGGGTGGATATTGTCCTGGTTTCGGCTGGGACAGAGTTAACTCTCTTCTTAGTAGCTGGTACAGTGCTGTGTTTTGGATTTAGTGTGAGAATGATGTTGATAACACTCTGATGTTTTAGTTGTTGCTAAGTAGTGCTTATCTTAAGCCAAGGACTTTTCAGTTTCCCATGCTCTGCCAGCAAGCAGGTGTGCAAGAAGCTGGGAGGGAGCAGAGCCAGGACAGCTGACCTGAACTAGCCAAAGGGGTATTCCATACCATAGAATGTCATGCCCAGTATATAAACAGGGGGGAGTTGGCCGGGAGGCGTGGATCACGGCTCGGGAACTAACTGAGCATCGGTCAGCGGGTGGTGAGCAATTGCATTGTGCATCACTGGTGGTTTTTTTTTGTTTGTTTGTTTGTTTGTTTTCCCTTCCTCCCCCTCCTTTTTTGTTATATTCCTTTTCATTACTGTATTGGGTCTAGCTGAGATGGAGTTAATTTTTCCCACAGCAGCCCTCGTAGTGCTGTGCTCTGTATCGGTAGCTAGAACAGTGTTGATAACACACCAGTGTTTTGGCTACTGCTGAGCAGTGCTCGCGCAGCATCAAGGCTGTCTCTCCAACATTGCCCCCCCACCAGTAGGCTGGGGTGGGCAAGATCTTGGGAGGGGACATAGCCAGGACAGCTGACCCAAACTGACCAAAGGGATATTCCATACCATATGACGTCTGCTCAGTATAAAAGCTAGGGGGAGGAGGAAGAAGTGGGGGCATTCGTTTGTTTACGTTTGTCTTCCGGAGCAACCACTACGCGTACTGTAACCCTGCTTCCCGGGAAGTGGCTGAACATCGCCTGCTGATGGGAAGTAGAGAATAAAATCTTTTGTTTTCCTTTGCTTTCGCGCGCGACCTTTGCTTTTGCTTTATTAAACTGCCCTTATCTCAACCTACGAGCCTTTCGTTTTATTTTCTCCCCCTGTCCAGTTGTGGAGGGGGAGTGATAGAGCGGCTTTGGTGGGCACCTGCATCCGGCCAGGGTCAACCCACTACAGTCCTTTTTGGCGCCCGAACAGGGACGAGACAACGGCAGTTTTTGTATTAAGTGTGCTATAGCTTATAGTAGTGTATAAGTGGCAAGCTCCTGTGCGGTCACGGAGTTGTGGCTGCACTGCTTATCTCTTTATTTGCTGAGCTTGGGGAACACGTTAATAGAAATAATGGCTCTGTGCTTTGCCCTGGATTGATGGCCTGCTGTGCTGGGGGAGCTATTTGTGGGAAGGATGAAGGAACTTGGGAACTTGCTGGTACAAACAATGGC
>NW_026114212.1:0-24148 GCF_018139145.2 Gymnogyps californianus | reverse complement strand
GGAGCTGCTCAGCTCCGGCTCCCAGAGCTGCTGGGCATGGGATGTGGTGGGGCACATCTTCACGGAGTTCAGCCGGGCCTCGGCAGACTGGTAAGAGCCTGCTTCTGCAGGCATCCTTGGCCATGGAGAGCTCCGCGCTGCAGGGCCATCAGCGCTGGCACTGCCATCATAGCAGCCTCCAAACGGCCGTTTCTCGTGGGTGTCTGTGCTGATGTTGGTGGAGATGTCAGTGGATGACGTGGGTTTACACCTGGGCGTGCCACCCGGGACGGCGGGCTGCGTGCACCCACGGGCTGAGCTGTGCCCACAGGTGCCTTCAGCAAAGCCGCCTTGCGAAGGGAAAGGCTTGTAGGGACAGGACATCCTCCATCCTTAAATGCTGATGGACAATCAGCAAAACACAGCCAGTGCAGACAGGTGGGCCTGGCAAGAGGAGCTTTCTGTGGTGTTCTTGTGCTCTGGCCCTCCAAAGCACACCCTGCCCATCCAATAACAGTCTGGGGGCCCGCATCCCTTCTGGCAAGGGGACAGGCCATTTAGCAGTCCCTTCGGTGAGCATTTCCAGCTGGGCGCCAGGAGATGAAAGCTGGGGATGGCCGAGCCTCCCTGACTTGCCCGCGGATCTTCCCTGTGGCCGGAGCTTCCCTCTAGCTGGGAGATCCGTGTGCGTCGCTTTGCTCTGAGGCTCGGGGAGGCTCTGCTTTGGGAGCAGGGCAAAGCAAAAGGCTTCTGCGTGCTCCTCCGCATCCGTTGGGCTGGGTGTGCTGCCGCCAAGGCTGGCACCGAGCACAGCCCTGCTGAAGGGCACGTTCCTCACCTCTGCTTTGGTGGCACGACAGCAGCATTTGGGCCCCAGGGGACCGTGCAGACAAACAGTGGTGCTCTCTGCTCCCAGGCTGCCCAGTCCTTTCCAGGGCCTGGGACCTGGTCCTCGAGCTGGGTCCAGCTGTGCTTGTCCTCCTCCAGGAGGTCAGTGCTCCCGGGAGGCAGGCACAGGAGCAACAGGAGCACTGGTGAGTTGTGCCTGAGCCTCGTCAGTCGGGAGCTGAGAGTAACGGGGGTTTTGCCAACTCTGTCTTACAGGTGGCAGGAGGCCTTTTTGCCTGGGAAACCCAGGAGGATGGAGCTCTTCGAGCCCTGTGCGTGGACATCCTGGGCTCGCTGGATGTCTCTCGGAGGGGGATGACCAAAGTAAGTTGCCCTCTGCCCTGCTGCTGTGCCCACTTCTTGCCTTCAGGACATTCTTCCTCGTGCTCCCCACGCCCTGAACCTCTCCCTCATGTGCGCTGAAGCGCACAAGGCTCAGGGAAACGCAGACCATCCTTTTCGTCTTCGAGCTCAGTGGCAATGCCAATGTGGCGAATTGCCCGGTTCTTCTCTGCAGCTCCTGTGGCCGAGGCTGCTGCAGTATGTGCTGCCAGCCCAGTACAGTGGCATGCTGATCCCGCTCTCCCGCTGTCTCCGAGCCCTGGTTGAGAGACGGGAGAAAGCCGGGTGCAAGGAAGGAGAGGAGGAGCCTGATGCCATGGACTCCCAGAAGCAAGGTAGGAACCCCAGTGAGTGCTGCTGGGTTTGGCCAGGGATCGGGCCAGTCTGCGTCTCCCTGCGACCCACCCGCCCTGAGCAGGAGCCCAGGAAAACCAAAGGGCAGAGACAGGCTCTGCTGCTGGGCACGAGGGGCTCTGCCTGCATTGCCTCTTGCCCGGCGCAGAGGCCTGGCTCTCCTGCTCGCAGTGCTCTCCTGGTGAGCCGGGGCTCGTTCCTGGCCATGCTGGAGCTGTCTTCACCTCATGCTGGGCAGCCCTGCAGAGCCCCCAGGCCAGCGCTGTTGCAGCGCAGTTGCTCTCAGCCCTCAGCCCTGTGCGGGCACATCGGACGTGCGAGGGGCAGGGCATGGCGGGGGCTAGTCGGCTCACCCAGCCTTTCTTCCTCCCCACAGCCTGCCTGCCGGCTCCCCAGGCCCTGTTGGCTCGACTGCTGGTGAGTAGCAAAGAGCTTTTCTGGCCAGGCATGGTGGGAGAGCCCGGGGCAGAGATGCTGTTGAGGCCAGTGCTGGGAGCCCCCGAGGAGGAGGCAGCATGCCCAAGCCATCCCCGAGCCCATCGGGGATCCCACTCCTTTCTCGGGGCCGGCAGCACCCTGGGTGAAGCCATCGGCTGCCCACTGCCGGCCGAGCGGCGCCAAGCTCTCTCCCTCTTTCCTGGGAGAGCTGTGGCTCTGGCGGCAGGAGCAACCCTTCTCTCCCGCCCTTGCCTAGGTGGTGGCGGCGGCTCCTTACACGAGTGGCGAACGCGCAGTCGCTGCCTTGCAGCTGCTGCAGGCCCTCCACGGCAGGGTCCACAGAGCTTTGGGGGCAGCATGGGCGACCGAGGTCCCCCTCCTGCTGCAGTACCTGGAAGGTAAAGTGTGGGTGGGGAGGGAGAGGCTGGAGGGGGGAGGGGAGGCAGGAAAATGCAGCTGCCCAGCATCACCAGCAAATTGTCCACAGTTCCCCAGCACTTGCTTTGCTGCTTTTCCCCTTCCAGGGAGCCCGTGCCGAGGCTGGAGGCAGCCATCCCCCGGCATCGATTCGGCCCAGGGAATGGACAAGGCCATTGATGTCCCCTAGGAGGGCAGGGCTTGGTGGCACCCAAGGATGGTGTTTGGGGGAGGGATGGGACTGGTGCTCCTGGAGGGGGTGCAGCCCCTGGCTTTGGAGGACCAGGTCCCCAGGCCAGGCCAGGTTTGCAGCAGCCGTCCTTGGCAATAGCCTGGGAGAAGGGCTGCAAGTGGGCAAAAAGCAGTTGGTCATTAAGGAGAAAATGTGTGTTGCTGATGCGTGCTGGGACTCAGTGGTCAGAGTTGTTCTGGGAGCTGCAGTCAAGCAGTGGGGATCAGCCACAGTCAGTGCGTCCTTCCCCAACGTGAATCAATGCCTCTGACAAATGCCCCTGGGATCTGCCCTGTGTCTTTGGCCTCGCAAGGGCTTTGCCGTAGGCCCTTTCTAGGCTGATGGCCTGGGGCTTTTGGGAGGTCTGACTGCAGAGGAGACCACCGGGCTCGTCTTTGGTGTGAGCTTAAATAGCCGTGAGAGCTTTTGCTTCCTCTTGCTTTCTAGGAAAAACTGAGAGCTCCCTGGACTCTGCCGAGTGGGAACACCGTGTACTTAAGGTACGGCATCCTTGGGGGGGGGGTCACAAATAGAGGGGGAGAAGAGGGAGCAAAGTTGTGGGAGGAAGCTTGGGGCTGCCTGTGTAGGCACCAGGAGCTGGGGGCACCTCCTGAGCACCCTGCGCCTCCCCCACAGTAGGTGCCTGCCCGCTCCGAGGAGCTGCTGTCTGCACACGTGCCACGGCGGATGGCTAATGCCCTCTAACGCTGTGACATGTGCCTTAGCAATGCTTCCTCCTGTACATCCAGCATACCGGGGGGTCTCACAAGAGGTGTTAGGAGAAGAGGGAAGCTGGCAAAAAGAGGGTTGGGTGGGGTATGGGAAGACAGTGCCGTTCCCAAGCGTGGAAAGGGCCCTGGCCAAGGTCAGCGGAACACTCGCTTCCTCTCCTGTTCACCCCAGTTCCTGCAAGCGTCACTGGAGCCCATCGAGGACAAGGCCTGGACCCTAGGCCTGAGCCAGGAGCTGAGCCAGCAGCTGGGCAGCTCTGCTGCCGGCTCCTGGGAGAAGGTGTGTCTCCTGCCCCGTGCCGGGGCCAGGGCTGGCGCCGGTGCTCTGCCCACGCAAGCGGTTTTCACTGCTTCCCCTTCCCTCGCCCCCAAAAGGCGCTTCCCCCGGGCTGCCGCAGCGGCTGGCTACAGCCTGGCACTGCGGCCGGCCTTGCCTGCTCCCGGGGGTGGCCGGGTCCATCTGGGGCCAGCCCTCTCCTGACAGGTCGGGCCGTGACTGCATCTCGGGCTCGGCCTCTTCTCTTTCAGTTTTTCCTCTACAAGGCTCTTGGACGACGCTGGCAGCTTGTCGGGACCTCAGACACGTCCAAGGGCAGGTGCTGAGGTTCCTCCAGGAGACAAACCCTGTGGAGCTGTCGGAGGCCCAGGTGAGGTGATGCTCACGTCCTGAGCATCCCCTGCCTGTTCCTGGGGGAGAGGGAGGGCTGCTCCTGGCCCTGCTCCAGACCTCCTTGATTTCCCCGTTGCTGCGTTTCCCCCTTGCTGCAACATCCTGCCTGGCCGTTGTCGCTGGCCACGGCTGAGTGCCTGGGCTGGAACCGACTCCCCGTTTCTCTGTGGTTGCAGGGAATGATTTCTGTTGTGTCCCACGCTGCCGAGAGACACTTCCACCTGGTCTTGGACACGATGACTATGTTCTCTGCTGCCTTCACCAGAGGCTGGTTCTATCAGACTTCCATGGGATGGAAGGTAAAGGATCCAGGCTTGTGCTGTTTGGCTTTCCTTGTTGGCTTATTTCCACTTGTACACCTGCAGCAGCCGAAGCATGGCAGCTGCCTTTAGATTAGCCCTCTTGTAAGAGCTACCCGAGACCTGTGTTTCAGAGGGGACGTCCTGGCCTTGGGACCCCTGAGGTGTCTTTGGAAAGGATGGGGTTTGACACCTGATGGATCAGAGGCAGCCAGCTGGGGCAGCTGCAGCAGTTGCTTGCTTGCAGCCCCGTTGCCCCCGACTTAACTTCAGCAGGAGCTGGCGACAAGGGGTGGGCACTCTGCCCCTTCCTCAAAGCTGAGGGCTTGGAGCAGGAGCCTTGGGAGGTCTCGCTGGCTCTGCTCCCCACCTGGGGGCTGTGGGGACCTTTCTGGGCAGGGCAGGGCAGGGCAGGGCAGGGCAGGGCCCTGCAGAGAGAGCAGTACAGCCTGGCCTGGGGAGGTGAGCAGACTGGGCTCATCTGCACCGCTGACCCGCACAGCTTGCGCGTCTCTGAGCAGGACCATGACAGGCTATGTCAGATACCTTTCCACAGAAAGGCTCCAGACAGCTCTCCGACCTCCCAAATCAGTGGTAAAAGAGCCAGCAGTGGGTGCGATGCTGGCTGCACCTGCTCCCCATCCCCATGCGAGAACCCAGGCTGCGGGATGGGAACAGCTGCCGGCCCCAGAGCTCGCAGCTCAAGGAGTGGCTTGGGGAGCTGCTGGGAGGTGCCCAGGGAAACAAGGAGCTGGTGAGGTGTGGGGCAGGGCCTGCTGCAGGAGCCCACAGCAGTCCCGGGGCTGACGTCTTGGGGCATCTCTGTTGACAACAGGTACAGCGGCGGCAGAAGACAGAGAGAGACCAGGCCATTCGCGCTGCTCTTCATGCGCACCTACAGCGGCATTGCGCTGCATGCCCCCAAGGAGCAGCTGCTGACCCGTGTGGATAAAGAATCATGGGCAACATCCTGCGGCTCTCCAGAGCCAAACAGAGGGTAGGAGTATGGGGCGCGCAGGGCAGGGATGCCTGGGTGCCAGCTCCAGCCCCTCGGGGCTGGGGTGTACCGAGATGGATGGTCCTTTGTAAAGATCTCCCAAGGAAGGGTTTGTCCTCAACGTCCAGATCCAAGCCCGCTGTGGGTTCCCCACACCCATGCTCCTCTTCCACCTCTCAGCCCTTCAAAGAGTTCAAGGGGTGCTTTGCTCCTTTGGCCTCAGGACTTGCACCTCAAGCTCGCCCTGGTGCAGAGCATCACCGAGGTCAGCTGTGCCATCCAGGCTGTGGGCGACTGCGGCAGCTTTGAGCTCTCCTTAAAGCAGGAGGCGACGCGGACCCTGCTGGTGAGTGCTCGTAGCTGGGGCAGTCCCACAGGGGAGTTTTGGGCTGTGCCATCCGACTGGTTTCCCCAGAGGCACGACAGTCTTGGCTTCATGCGAGCTCCTGGAGCTGTGTCCCAAGCTGGTGGGGCCCTTGGGTGCTGGTGCTGGGTGGCTGTGGCTGAGGAGCAGGGTCCCTCCTGCAGTGCCTTTGGGGGCCGTGGGCGTGACGGGGCAGTGTCTGCCCAGGCCTGGCAGCAGAGCCTGTCGCTGGGGGAGGCGGGAGGGCTGTCCCATGTCCCTGCCCGCTGCCAACTCTGCCCTTGTCTCTCTGGGACTTGCAGGACTGGATAAAGGGGGAGCCCTGGGACTCCCTGGTGTATGGAGTGTTTCACGCCCTGGAGAAGTTGAGGTGAGGTCTGTTCCCCAGGCTCTGGGACTCCCAGTGTGCCCACTTGAGCCCCTTGAGCATGGGGCCGGGAGCTGCTGGGGCTGTGAGTGGGAGGGTGCTTCCCCATTTCGGGTGTCTCCCAAAGGAAGAGCCCCAGGAGTTCCTTAACCTGGGGGTGGGGGGGTCGCCTGCTGCTTGGGAGGAGGCAGGAATTGCTAAAGCTGCAGGCAGCGCTCACTGGCATGGGCTGGGGTGTTGGATTGGGGGTCCTCGATTAGGAGGAACCCACTTGTGGTTTAAGCCACTCTGGAGAGGGCTAGGAAATCCCCTTTCTGCTTTCTCTTCCTTTGTCCTCCGGCCAGCAAGCTGAGGCCACCTCTGAGCAGGGAGGAAAACCGCAAGCTGCTGGCAGTGTGCTGCCAGAGCGTCTTGTCCTATCCTTCCGAGGAGCGGATGAAAAAGGGAAGGAAGACAGTGAGGGCAGCTGTGAACATGCAGGTACCCACCGGCCAGTGCCTGCCCCCTCTGGCTCAGGATCCCCCTCAGTGCACCCTGGCAGCCCCCATGCTGCAGAACCTCAGCTCTCCTTTGCTGCTTTTAGCTTCTGCACAGAAGAGGCATGGAAGATCTGGGCCAGCTCACAGAAAGCCTTCTGGAGGCAGAGGCGACCTGCTTTGACGACGTGGTCCACGTGAGTAGCCATGGGGCAACAGGGAAAGTGTTGCGGGGGCAGAGAATGGAGGCCTTAGCGGGTGATAGGAGGTGGACACCTTTCCTACAGGAAAGTGGGGCTTTGGCTCCTTGCTCTGAGGCTGAGCTGGGGGACAGGAGCGCCCGGCCACTGCAGCCTCAGGACAGGCAGAGAAGTGGGCCCTGATGGAGGGAAAGCCAAGAGCCAGCCCTGAGCTGGGCAAGAGCAGCCTGGGGAAGGCCAGAGTGGGGAGACACCGGCAGGGAAGCAAAACCTGGCTCAGGGCAGAGGCAGCTGGAGGGAGTGAGGCGGTGAAGGCTGCAGTGCCAGTGCTTGGTGGGACTGGGGACCGTGCCGGGAAGGGGCCAGAGAAGGAGGGAGAGGGAGGGGGATCTCAGGGAGAGAAAGATTCCTGTTGCGAGAGAGATGCACCCTCCCCCAGGTCCTGAAGGGCTGGCTCACCTCAGCCAAAGAATGGGCGGGAGAGAGCCCTGCGGGTTTGCGCCCATGTGCTGGGCGCTTGCAAGGAGCGATTTGAGCTCACGGTGAGTAGGGACCCCCCACGTGCCCTGGGGCCCCATTCCCCCCATTCATGGCCCCGGAAAGGAGCCCTGCCCGGCTGGGTGCTGGGTTTCGGGGCTCCTGGGATTATGGGGCAGCCCTTCTGCCTGCCCCTCTGCCCGGTTGCTGCTCAGGGAGCAGGATGGGCAGTAGAGGCGAGCGGGTGCTGGGGCTGCCTGCGACCCTTTTCCTGCTGCTCTCCCCTGCAGAGAGGATGTCCTTGCAAGCAGTTTGGCTTCCTGGTGGGACTGCTGGGGTCTCTGACCAGCGACTGCCTGGCCACGTCCCAGCAGAGGGCATGGCTCTGCCTTGGCTACCTTCTCCAAATGCAAGGTGAGGAGAGCGGGCGCTTCCCAGCCTTGCTCAGCCTGATCCTCCCTCCCTTCCTGGCCTGGCACCACCGGGGTCCCGCGGGGGCAGGCCCCGTCCCCAGGAGGGAAGGGTGCTCGGCTGGTTTTGTGCCCCCACCCTGTTAGCCCTCTGCCACCCCAGCCATCTCAGGAAGGATCCCTGGGAGAGGCTTGCTGAGTGCCACCTCCCTGGGCTGTCGGTGAGGTTGGGTGGTCAGGGCCATCTCTCACTGCTCTCTGAGAGCAGGACATTGTCACCAGTGCTGGGGACTGTCCCCCTCCACGGCTGTCCCCCTCCACGTTCCAGGAGAGACAGAGGGTGGTCAGACAACTTGCTCGGATCAGGTCCCTGACATTTCAGAGGGTGCCTTCCCCCTCGCTCCCTGCCTTCAGCCTGGAGAGACAGGCAGCTACCCAGGCACTCTCCAAACTCATGCCTGCCAGGGAAGAAATCTCCTGCCCAGCACAAGAGAGGAAACCAATTTGCTGCCCAGAGCAAACTGGGCAGGGAGGAGGGATCTGAGCTGCAGGCCCGGAACGTGCTGCAAAGGGGTTGTGTTTGAACCCTTTCCTCTGCAGGCAGCAAGGTCTGCTGCCTGTGCTGACGAAGTCACGGGGAGGTTTCCTGCCTCCCAGAGATGATGCTGGCCTGTGCGGCAATAGGGGACGCAGCTGCTAGGAGCAGAGGCTGCTGAAACCCTGAAGGCCCAGCAAATGGTTTGAGGAGGAAGAGGGCTCTTTCCAGCCTGGGATTTGTCAGCTATTTCTCGGCCTCGGGAAATCCTGCTGCCCCAAGTACAGGAGGGCCCTGGGTTTCCCTGTGGCCTTCACTGCCACCACTTGGCTTCTCCTTTATTGGTATCTGGGGCCAGAGGCTGGGTTTCTGTAGACGTGACTCCTCTTTTCTCCTGGTGTTTGTTCCAGCCAAGACCATGAAGGTGGTGCCTCAGGCACATGAGATCAGGTGCCTTTGTGAGGAGCTGAACAGCCCAGACACCGAGACTCTGCTGGAGACAGGCACCAAAATAGCAAAGGTAACTGGGCCCAAAACACAGGGGTGGGGGCCCAGCTCCTGGGCTCCTGCACGTCTCCCTGCTCCCCTCCAGAGTCTCTCTCTGTCTCCAGAGCGAGCTGTCCAGGACAGCTGTTGTGAGCAAGTAGCAAGAAGCTTTGAGACAAGACTGTCCTTTAGGCACGCTGGAGCAGATACCGTGATGTGCGTGTTTGCGCACGTGTGTGTGTGTGTTGTGAGTGCTCTTGTCAGAATACAAATTTGGTATATAAGCCAACAACGTGGGGGGAGACACTTCCAAATCGGTTAGCTGCATCAGATGTAAACAGCACTGTATGCACAGCAGGAGGGTCAAGTGATTGCCCCCTCCATGACTGACGAACACAGCCCCCGTCAAGTTGCCTTTCCTTTCCGAATTGCTGGAGCAGAGCTGTGACGCCGTCTCTCCTGTTCCTGACTTCTCTCCAGGCTGTTTGCAAATGCATCCCTCCAGCACAGGCTACGGACTTTCTGACTGCCGTGCTGGACAGCTTGCTGCATGTCACACCACACGTGCAAAAGCAGTGCGGAAGTGGGTTTTCTTCGGTGGAATGCAGAAAGGAAATACTCAGGAGGTAAGGGAGACCTTTTCTTCCATTTGACTTTGTCTTTCTCCTGTTGGCTGTTGCACTAGCCCCTGTGCAGTTGGCAGGGGCCAAGAAACACCGCCTGTCTGCCCAGCCAAGGGGCTACTGATGGTCTGAGTCGCATTAGCACCTGCTGCTGGCGTCTGCTCCAGCTGGTGACAAGGATCCTTGGGGCACTTCTTGCCCAAACTCTCCCGTTGGTCCAGGTCCTTCCCAGGAGTGAGGCACTGGGAGGCACCAACCTTGCCATTCCTCCTCCTCTGGTCACTGTCAGTCCTGCCTGCCCTGGGACACACTTCACCCTGCTCTTTCTTCACGGTCTCCAGTTCCCTCTACTCTGAGTTTTGCTGGGCACGCTAGGTTTTCCACAGGCTGGATACTTGTTCATTGCTCTCATTGCTTGCCCCGACTGGGGTGTTACCCAGGCTGCGAGGTGCCCTTCCTTGAGCCACCAGTTGCTGACCGTTTGTAGCCTGGGAGCCTCTGGCCTCGTGCTGTGCCTGCCCTTCCAAGGCTCCTGTTCTCCTCCTCCGCTCGCACTCTGCTGTGCTCCACTTGGGCTCTAGGGCCACCAGTGGCTCGCGCAGCCCGGACTAACTCAGTGGCTGCCCGCGCTGACAGATGTCGGTCACAGTGATGGCAACTGTGGGGCAGCCCAGAGGATGGCCCAGCAGCTAAAGCTCACCCAGCCGTTAGGCCGCTGCTGTTAGGCCAGGGCAGGGTGTCCCTGTGCCGTCCCTGCAGAGCCCGCGGCCGCTCTGGGCAGCGGGAGCGCTGCATCCATGGGCTGTGGGGTCACCCCTTGCTGCTTCCCCAGGTGCAGAGCAGGTTGTGTCTGCACCACGGGCCAGAGGTAGGCAGCTGTGGGAGAAGCTGGGATCTTCACGGGACGAGGGACCTGGCTGCCTCTTTGTCCGTATCATGGCCACAGCTTCTAGCTGTGAAAGGCTCAAACAAACACCCCTTCCTTCAGGGAAGATCCTCTGTATGGGGCAGGGGATGGTGCTTTCAGAAAGGAGGGTAGAGGCAAGGAAAAGTGTCCCTGGAGAACTGGTTCCTCTGGAAGGAGTCACGTGCCCTTGCAGAGGCCCTGCAAGCATCTTCAGGGTCTCAAAAAGCGTGTTTGCTTTTCGCCTTGCATTGCTACAGGCACATGGAGAGTTATATCAAGCGTTGGTTGTGAAATGTGTCATGTCCTCCATGTGCACACAGGGCACACAGCTGCTCATACGGTTGGCCCAGCACATACGGTGACTGAGGCTCTGCGTTGTGTGCATGCGTGCGTGCCGTGTGTGCGTGCGTGTGCACAATTGCCAAGAGCACACTCAGCTTCAGACGTGAGCCAGGTCAGGCAGGGTGGAAGGGTGAAGGTTTCGAGCTACATTCTGGACTCTGTGTCAAGGGAGCAGGCATTGCTCGTGTGCTGAATGACTGTGTCTGGGCCCTGCAGGAGCGGGTAAAGGATGCACCGAGCCCTTCTTTCTCCTCTTCTTCCATTCAGGTGCCAAAAATCCTCAACACCCTTTACGCCTACATGCAGCAGAGCACCCACAGGCCCTTCCTGCTCCGTGCAGTGTTTCTCCTCGCCCAGTTTCACCAGGAGCCCGTGATCAGCAGTCTCCTCCAGAAGGTCTGCCCATGGACAGGTACGTGCACTACCCACTTCCCCACTGTAGTCAAAGAGAGACCCTGCAGCTTGCTTGCACTGGGGGGGCCCGGATGAGAAGCAGGTCTTCTTCTTCTGCCTGAACAGTCTGGAGTGTTGCAAGACTGCGTGCTTGTGTCGCTGCCGAGAGTGGGGCGTTGTAAGCCCCACGGCAGATGAGGAGGTTTGAGGGCACTGCAGGACTGCGAGGATATGGGCTCAGGGGTGAACGTCTCTCCCCTTGCAGTGACACGGTGGAGCTGTGAGGAGCCTGGGAGAAGCATCTTTGGATTCAGATCCTGAGGTGCTTAGTGGAGAAACTAAACAGGGCAGGAAACACCGCCTGAGACTGACTCCTCCACTTGTGAGCGGCACAACCGTCAGACTGCTCTGAGACTCTGACGGTACGTTCAACGGCAGACACCTTTCTGCAGCTTTGCATCCGCTTTCCAAATCATACTTCAGCACAAGGGAGTCGGGTGCCCTTTGCGGATGGCACCGTGGAGACTCCCAGGCGCTGTGCTGGGCCGGCCTCAAGGAGCGTGGGAGCCGGGACAGTTTTGTGCTCCTGAGCCACAAGGCTGACACAGAAGTGATAACTGCAGACAGTAAACCCCCCGCCCCAGGCAGGCGGGGAACCAGGGCTGGTGGGAAACGGCCTCACCTGAACAGATGGTTCTCGTCATGTTTCTCTGCAGATCACCCGTGCCATCTCCGAGGTGTGCTTGCCTGAGCAGCACGGAGGAGCTCAGGCAACTGCTTCCCCACCTCCTTCCCAGCCTCCTGAGGTGGCCAGTGAAACGCTGGGCGAGGAGAGGCTGCTTTCCCCATGAGCAGCTGGAGACAACTGTTCCTCGAGGCCAGGTGCTTGAGGAGAAGCCGTGCAGGTAAGGAGCCAAAAGGGCAGATGGAGGGCTGGCTTCAGTTCCCCTCGCCAAAGGCATGTGCCTTTGTGGGGCTGAGGAGTGCTTCGCCTGCCCGCTTCCTAGATGTGGAAACGGGTCATCGTGGTTGGTTTTACTTCTGTTCCTTCATGGAGAAACTCCAGCTCCCAGGCAGGAAGGCCTTACGCAGCTCGTACTGCGACAGCTGTCATCTTGCCTCCTGCATACCCTTGCATGCACAATAGCACTGCACTCCCTCAACGGACCCCTGCTGGAGCAGTGGCTCTCGCAGCCACTCGTGTCATTCTTTGCAAAACGCTGGGGGAAGAGCTATTAGGTGTTGCCTTGGTTGATACTAGCATGGAGTCAGTCTAGGGGCGTGGTTTTTCTTTCCGCTTCAGTGGGTTTGGGGCATGACAAAATGCCAGTGGTGTTAGCTGCAGTCTTGAAGGCTATGAAGCATCATTTCAGGGTATGTAGCTCTGCTAAAGAGAAGCCTTCCCCTAACCTGCTGTGATTTGAGATTTCTTGGGGTTTGTGGTGGTGATATTTTGATTTGGTTTGTTTGATTGTGTTTGTTTATTTGTGTTTTGTTGCTTTTGCCAGGATTTTCCTTTCAGCTCTAGAGTTGTGCTAGGCAAATGCATGGCGCAGAAATGGATGCGGCTGCTCGTGAATCAGCAGTGTGGGCTCGCCTGGAAGACCCCCTGGCTTACCCGGAGGGGGTGCGTCTCCTGAGCAGGTAAGAGCCCCAGGGATGCATCTGGCCAACTCCTGCAGGGCTGTGCCCAGGGAAATGGCTGCTGGGACCCTTCCGGTGTGCCTGGGAAGCCGTCCTGAGCTGAAGCACAGCATCTGCCTCGGCGCGAGCGAATTTTGGAGACCTGGCCTGTGGCCTCCTGGCTAACTGTGTGCCCCTTGCTGTGTCCCCTGCGCAGCGTCCTGCTCCACGCGGGGCTCGTCTCCCCCTGTCTGGTGAAGAACCTCTTGCCATGGCTGCATTCCGCTCAGTTAAACTGCGGGTGACAGCTACAGCTTTCTTTGCTGAGGTAAGGCAGGAGATGGGCAAGGAAGGGTTCAGAGGCTTGTACTGAGATACTTGCTGCTTGGATGTCTGTTTGTGGGAGGATCCCTGGAGAACAGGTCCCTGGAGCGGGTGGCCAGGGGAGCACCTGGCCAGGACCAGTCCCCACGCGCTGCCTGTGTTGTTCCAGATCTCTCAGGACCGCAGGATGACAGGGACCTCCAGGAAAGGCAGGCACTAGAGAAGTCCCTCTGCGATACCTGGCCCAGCCAAGCACCGAGGAGTTCATTAAAGCTCATCACAAGATGCCTAAACGGAGCGTATCTTTTTTTTTCCCTGGTGGCACCCTTGTGGCTGGTGAGACCACGGGTGGTGGCACTGAGGCTGGGGCTGCCAGCTGTGGGGCCCCTCTCAGATCTCCCGGGCTGGGGACAACGGAGTCGTGTCGGGACAGACCCCAGAGCAGGGATCTCCCTAATCCATAGGTCCTGGGCCTTGCCGTGCCCTCCCACTGCCCACGGGGATCCCCTTGGCACCCCTCCCACCACGGCATGACCACCTCCAGCACCAGCCGGCTGGTGCAGGAACAGCCCAGGACAGCCCTGACCGTATCACCACAGCAGGCTTTGCCCTCCCGTGTCCCATCACGCTGGGACCCTCCACAGCACTGCCCAGTGACACAGTGGGGCATAGCAGACAAAAGAGGACACTGGCGATGGGTGGGGAACTGAGGGGTCACAGGAGTTACAGGGGTGTGGGCAGGGCAGAAGGGGGGCACTGGGGGATGAGCGGGAATGTCGGGGACCTTAAAGGGCCAGCAATGGCACAGGGGCTGAGCAGAGGATGGAGTGTAGCAGAGACATCTGCTGGCCCATCGCACCCGTGCCCGTTAACACAGGCCCCACTGGTGCTGTTCCTCACCCCCAGCGAGCCTCTGCACATCTGCGGGGGCAGGAGCAGCTCCACACAGGGAGCCCACCAGCAGAGATGTGGTTTTGTCCCTCGGGCTGCTGTGCACGCCGGCCCTGCTGCGAGCCCATGGGAGCCTCAACCCCTGTCCCGGGCGTCCCACCATATCTGTGATCCAAACTGAACACTGCAAAGTTTGCTCCAACAAAACACAGGCTTCCGCCTCGCACAGTCATGTTCCTTGATAAAGGTGAGGATGTAAGAGGGAATCAGCCCCTTTCTGGGTTGAACACCAGGCTGAGGAGGGGTCCTGCTGTGGAGGAGCACCAGCAAGGCCGAGGTGGCAGGCCGGGGTTTCCCGGGCACCTGCAGTGCCGAGGACTCCGGCAGTCCTGGGAGCTGCGTGTGCCAGGCGCAGGCAAGCGACGGAGCTGGACGTTGTCCACCACAAGCACCTGTTCAAGCCAGGGCCAGCTCCTGCCCTATCACTTACTCACATACCTATGACCTCACAAGCAGCTGCACAACCCACAGCCTGGCCCCTGGCTCACACCTCCTCAACCACCTGTGACATCACAAGCTTGCTCCTGCCCTAATAGCTACACTACACCCACCACTGACATCACAAGCACCTGCACAAGCCACCTGCCTCCTTCTGCCCTGGCACCTCTTCAGGTAAATATGACAACACAAGCACCTCCACAAGCCACGTGTCCTTCCATTCCCCATCAGATACTCAGACAGCAGTTGCCTCAAAAGCACCTTTGCAAGCCAGGGACCTGCTTTCTGCCCTACCAACTGAGCAGTCATCAGTGACATCACAAGCAGCTGCAGAAGCCAGGTGCATGATCCTGCCCTATCACCTACTCATCCACCTATGACATCACAAGCACCTGCACAACCCAGGGCTTCTACCCTATCACCTACTCAGGTGCCTAGACCACACAAGCAGCTGCACAACCCAGGGCCTACTCCTGCCCTATCACCTACTCAAGCGCATGTGACAGCACAAGCACCTGCACATGCCGGGGTCCTGCTCTGCACCTATTGGCTACTCAGCCAACAGTGGCCTCCCAGGAACCTCATTAAGTCAGGGGCATGCTTCTGTCCTACCACCCAATCAGCCATCAGTTACATCACAAGCAAGCTGCAGAAGCAGGTGCCTACTCCAGCCCTATATCCTACTCAGGCACATATGACATCACAAGCACCTGCACAAGCCAGGGCCTGCTCCTGGCCTAACACCTGCTCAGCCACCAGTGACCTCACAAGCACCTGCGCAGCAGGAGCATCCTCACCACCAACACCCTGGCTTTTCACCTCCATCTCCATCTCTGTCTGCCACCTCCCCGTGACTCCTCCCTCCCAGGCACCTTTCTCACCCACTCCACAACTTCCCAATGCCTCTGTCTGCCTTTGTGTTCATGTGGCAGATGTTACATCAGACGCATTGTCCCAAACACGTCACCTGCATCTCCTGCTCCCTCTGTTGTCATCATGACTGTGCCAGCTCTCTGATGCGCTTTTTGACCTCATGGGCCCTTTCGTACTGCCTTCCTTCGGCTGTTAAATCCTGTTCCTGCAAGAGAAGTGACAACCACTCAGTGCCCCTCTGTGGCATCTTACCCGCATCTTCCTGGGCTGGACGCCTGGTGGAAACTGTCACCATCAGCCCCACCAGTGCTTGAAGTCTCCTCCTGGCACAGGAACAGCTGTGGGTGTGCTGGGTGCTGCCATGCTTCCTGAAGGAGAACAGCAAAACTCAAAGTAACTCCTGGCAAGGTCCTGCTCGAGAGCTGATTTGAAGGCAGCTTGTCGCAGGTCCCAAGACTGGTCCAGGGTTCTCCCTGGCCCCCAGCTCGGCCACAGGTCCCACATCTGGCTCCTTCCAGCAGGAGTTTGGAAAGCCCCTTCCCAGCTGCCAGCGCCTGGCCAAAGCTCAGGGCAGAAACAGACCCCTCCCCCGAGGGCCCCAGTCCCCAGCTGGCCTCTGCCCCCAAACTACTCAAACTTCCAAACAGGCTCTCCCTCTAACTGAATTATCTTTGGTTTTAAGAAAAGAAACCATAGACTTCCAGATTAAGTAGTCTAAGACTTTTAGAGGGCCATTTGGGCTTCAATTCCAGAACAAAAGAATTTCCATTACAGAATCTCAGCTACCACCTCCATCATCGTCTTCTCAGTGACACACAACGCTGTGTTGCAAAAAATCAAACGGCTAATAAAAAGTATCCTCTCCTCCCCAGACCTTGTTTCCTCATACCCTCAGACTACCGCAGTAATCATCACACCAGTATGCTGTAATTACTACCAATCTGAAACCCCTCCAAAGCATTATTCACTGACGTGACTGACAGCACTGTTGACGCCTTCTGCCTCCGTGACCGAGAACATCTACACGATATCTCTGCCTAACAGCAGAAGACCGGCCCGAAAAAAATATCTTACTTTGTCTCGGCTCTACTGAAAGCAAGGAATTCATGACAGTGCTACAAACAATTTACAAGAAAGTAGGATAGCAGAAGAGGCAGAAAAGGTGATGTATCTCACCCACCACTAATTTCAGAGGAAGTTTCAAGGGGTTTCTTTTTCTTTTTTTCCCATCACTGCCCAGCATAAGGGAAAAAACACACACCTGCTGTTTAAGGAGAACTGAAAATGACAAGACTAGACTATCAAGTCTGTGTAATTACACTTCTTTCCAGGACACATTGGCCTTTCTTTTTTTAAATCTCAGCGGAGAGCTTACTGAAAATCACTCAATTCTGATATGGAAGAGCAAAAGGTCCCCTGGAAATCTTTGAAAGGAACAGCACATTGAAGGAAAACCGTTCATATAAACTCTAAATGACACGTTTTCGCTGTCAAAGATTGTAATGCTTTCGAGTATCTTCGCCATCCTCATCTTCTTTCCCATCACTTTCTTCTGGTGACACTAGAACTACCGTACCTCAACATAACGTTAAACTGTTCGAGTACTCTCGCAAATCACATACAATCCAAAATGCCGACACTGATGCCTATAGGTTTTGCTATTACCTTCACGTTAACGACACAAGCGGTCCTGCCATATCTACAACCTGCAAAGCCTGAAGACAATCAGCACACACGCGCTACGTATCGATCTTGTTCTGTCCTTGCCAAAACTGCTGGGTGACTCGTCATCAGCCTCCGTGACTGACAGCAGGCAAGACTCTCTCATCTGGCTTAGCTCTGATGCAACCCCTAGGAAAACAGCTATTTCATGGACAGCCTTCAAGTCATGTCTTTTATCTTGGAAAGTGTTATCTCCCAGTGAGGACCAAGATGACAGCTCTTAATTATATGTCCCGAGAGTAGCTTCCACCGACTGTCCCCTGCTACCCACCAACAGAACAGCACTGTCCTCTCCCCTGCCCATCTCCACGCTCGGGAGGAGCTGTTCACATACCCGTGGCAGCCTGCCTTACTACCTGCTCTGCTGCTCATGGGCATGACAACTGTCACGCTAAGGCTTGTCGTGGTTTTACCCCCGCCAGAACCTAAGCACCACGCAGCCGCTCGCTCACTCACTTCCTCCCACTCCAGTGGGATGGGAGGAGAATCGGAAAGAAAAGTAAAACTCGTGGGTTGAGATAAGAATAGTTTAACAACTAAAATAAAATAAAATGTAAGAGTAACAATACCAACAAAAAATATAACAACAACAATTCTAAATACAAGGGATATAACAAAAAGAGACAGACACAATCACAGAGAGCCATCAGAGCTAAACCCTGATGGCACTTTCCTTGGTCAAGTTTCCTCAAAAACATACTTTTAAAAAAAAACCCCACAGAATTCTTACTGCAAGAACCAGGAAGAAAAAAATCCCTGACAGGTGACTGGCATCTCCTGGCTGCGGTAAACCATCTGCCCTCTGCAGTTCCGTTTCCCAAGAGTGGGCAGCATAGCCTGGGTGGGCGGAAAGGCACTTATGAGACCATGGGCTTAGAGAGGAGCACAAGCATCTGCCAAGGGAGCTGCATCCAACCAGGACCGCTCCCCACTTGCTTCTCTGACAACAAAGCCCTGGTGCGTGCTCTCACCAGGAGGGAAAAACAACTGCCACGGCTGCAAATCCCCATTCATGAAAGGCTGTGAACAGAGGCAGGGTTGTCCATGAGCATGACACCCACATGAAGGCCTGCGGACAGCAAAGGCACCTGGTCTGTCCCCACCACAGCATGCCTGCTCCAAAGCTTGGAGCTGCCTCTCAGAGACGAGGCCTCTCTACCTTCCCTGGCCTGCGGACATGAAACACTGGCCTCCAGCTGTCAGGGCTTGGTCTGGTGACCCTCAGGGCAGCAGCAGGAAACCGCTCTGACCCTGGTTGTGGGTTGGCCCTGCGGCTGGAGCCCTCGGGCACAGGGCTGGTGAACTGGGCCATGGCAGGGCCCATGGGTTATGAGGTCGCCACGGCCCTCCACCCAGCCCCATTCCGCCCTGGGAGATACCTTCTCCTGCTCCTGCAGCACCCCTGCTCCTGGTCCTGGTCCTGGTCCTGCTCCTGTTTCCTGGTCCTGCTCCTGCTCCGCGTCCTGGTCCTGGCCCTGGTCTCCCCCTCGCCCTGGCTGCCCCCAGTCCGTCTCTCACCCATTTCTCCTCAGGCTGCTCGCCTCCAGCCCCTCCGGCCCTGCCCCAGGCCGGCTCTGACTGACAAGGCTGCCTCCGGCTCTGCTGATTGGCTCAGCCATGGCCAATGGCAAGGCTGTTGCTAGGTGGGCACAGGAAGCCTGGGTTTCTCCTCACAGAGCTCGCCTGTGCCCGCTGTCCCCCACACCAGCTCGCTCCTCAGCCAGCAAGGGACACTGGGCCTGTGAGAGACGGCCTTCAAGAAGGGCCATTTCACCTGGAGCTGTTCTCTCAGCAGTGCAAGGTGTGTGCACAGCTCTGGCTGTCCCTCAGTCCACTCATGGGGTCTGGGCCTGCTCAGGGAGGGAGGGGAGGGGGAAAGGAGGGGAGGGGAAGGGGAGGGGAGGGAGAGAGAGGAGAGGAGAGGAGAGGATGAGGAGAGGAGAGGAGAGGAGAGGGAGAGGGAGGGAGGGGGGGAGGGAGGGGGAGGGGAGGGGAGCTGCCCTGGATTTGCTCTGGAGCAGCAAGTCTTTCCCAAACTGCACGTCTGTCTCTGCTGCCAGCCACAGCCCTGGGCAGGAGGAGCTGCGTGATGGGAGCCGCTCGCATCCGGTCAGGCCGGCACCCTGGCAGGAGACAGGGCTCCTGCCCCCGGTCACACCGCCCGTGCTGAGCCCAGCACCCAGGGCCCTTCCTCAGGCCTCACCTTCCCCTGGGGCTGAGGAGGAGAGACGCCCTGTCCTGGCGTGGCCCAGGCCTCTCCTGTGGCCAGAAGGAAGGACAGAGCCCCCATCGGTCTCCCCACGGGTGTTGGAGATAGGCGAGAAACAAAACAAAGGATGCTACTTAGTTAATGAGGCGCGACCTTGAGAAGAGGAACAAGATGACACCATAAGTCAGCCAGGTAAGGAATACCAAGATAATCACAAGGGCAACCATAGAGCTACTTGAACTTTGAGTGAACTGTCTTAATTAACATCATAGAAAACCTGCCCTTGGGTAGGGAGAGCCCCCTACCAACAGAAACCCCTTCTCACAGAACATGCACAGTAAAAAAGGAGGACGCTGCATCTTTAAGTGGAGACGAGGCTTGTGAGAACCAATAGCAATGAGGGTAACTAAGCGAAACTGTAAAGTACTGGTAAGTGTTGCTCGAAATGTAAAAAATGTTTACGGTGTGTTAACCCAGTGTGCTGGCTTTGTGGAGTTACCACCTAGCACCCATCTCTGCGCAGACATGAAATAAACAACTCTCTCCACTCTGTGTGTTAATCGGCTTTTTTTGCACACTGAGGTAAAAGAACCTGATTTTTGGGACGACACGGGGGCTGACCACTGTCCTTCCGCTTCTGTCCCCAGGGCTCCCGGTGCGGCAGGCCCCGCAGGGCTTCAGGGCCAAGCAACTGCCGGGATGCCAGGGGGTCCTGGGGCTCAGGGTAGCTTCAGGCATCTCGAAGCCGAGAGATGCCCCTGCGCTTCTGCATATGCAGTTATTTGCTACCCCTTAGCGGTCAAAACTTTTCTCCTCCTGGCACATGGACTGGACAGAAGCCACTTTCCTGTTAGTCTGGGAGGACTTCAGGGAAGCGAGGAAGTCACAGCATGCACACAGGGATGAGGACAGTGGAAAAGGAGCCATGTTAAGGTTTGGCTGCTGTTTCACATCTCGACTCAGACATTGGTGTGCATCCCAGCACCAAAGTCAGTTTTTTTTTCCTCCAAGCTGCACAGCTTTTTGCCAGCAAAAGTGAGTTGGGCTGAGCTGGCCTTCGGGACAACTCGGCTCCTTTCTTTTTTAATTGTGTGCCTACACTTTCCTTTCTTTGCAGCAATTTCTTTCTTTCTCCCCCCTTCCCCTCCCCAGTTCCATCCTCTTTCCAAGGTAATTATGATTTGACTTTCTGGACAGATCATCGAGTAGGTAGACACAGGATAGAAGTATAGGCTGGTCTATACTTTCCAAGCTGTTGACTGAGCTATTCTACCTTTAAAGGCTAGATAGATATGGGCTATGGGTAGAGTTCCTCTTTGCCAGTTCTTTCTTTTGACATCCTGTGGCAGTGATGGTAAGGTCATCAGCCTGCAGCTCTGCAGCAGTTAAAAACTATCACTGAAAGAGTTTTGATGGGGAATGCTGCTCTGTGTTTTGTTTTCAATAGTCATTTCATTGAGCTAGCATTTTTTCTATGCCATTAGGTGATGGAGATCATCTTGCACTGATCTTCTGTTTCTGGAGCGCGCCCTGACAGCCTTTGTCATCCAGAGCTGTCCCGTCTGTTCCCAAGAGCAGTGATGGCCCCGACGTGGAACGACTGATGTGAGTAATGGCTTCACCAGTAGGCTTGAATTTAGGGAATCCCCATGGACAAACAGACGTAGCAGGTGCTCCGTCCAAGAATTTTGATGTGCTGACACTCTGGAGTGAAGTTGGAGGCGTTTCCTCCTCCTCCTCCCCCTGCTCCTCCTCCTCCTCTTTCTCTCTGTTCTTCCTCCTCCTTTTCCTCCTCCTCCTCCTCTTGTTCTTCCTCCTCCTGCTCCTTTGCCTCTGGTTCTTCATCATCGTCATCTTCCTCCTGTTCTTCTTCCTTCTCTTCTTCATCCTCTTCCTCTCCTGTTCTTCCTCCCCTGCTCCTCCTTCTCCCGTTCTTCGTCTTCTTCTTCCTCTCCTCCTCCTGTTCCTCCTCCTCCTGTTCTTCCTCCTGTTCTTTCTCCTCCTCCCTGTTCCTCCTCCTCCCTCTCCTGCTTTCTTCCTCCTCCTTTTCCCCTCGTCCTCTTCTCTTCCTTCTTCTCTTCTTCTCCTCCTGTTCTTCCTCTGCCTCCTCCCTCTCTTTGTTGTTTCTCCTCGTCCTCCTCCTCCTTTTCTTTCTCCTTTTTTCTTCCTCCTCATCCTTTTCTTTATTCTCCTCCTTTTGCCGTTCTTCCTCCTCTTCCTCTCCTGTTTTTTTCTTTCCCTTCCTCATCTTCTTCTTCCTTCTCTTCCTTCTCGTCCTGTTCTCCTCTTCCTTCTCCTCCTCTCTCCTCCTCTTCACCTCCTCCTCCCTCTTCTCTCTTCCTCTTCCCCTTGCTGTCTCTCCTGCTCTTCCTCCGCCTCCTGTTTGTCCTCCTCCTCTTCATTCTCTTCCTCCATTTCTTCTCCTCTACTCTGTTCTTCCTCCTCCTCCTCTTGTCCCTTCCTCTTTTCCTTTTTAGGTTCTTGCTCGTACTGCTCCTCTTCCTGCTCTTCTTCCTCCATTTCTTCTTTCTTTCTCATGGTCTTCATCCTGTTCTTCCTCGTTCTTCTCCTCCTCTTCTTTTCATTGCTCCTCCTTTTTGTGTTTCATCCAGTTCTTCCTTCACCTCTTCTTCCTCTCCCTCTTCTCTTTCTCTTTCTCCTCCTCCTCCTCCTATGCCTCTGCATGTTGATCCTCCTCCTGTTCTTGTTCTTCTTCATACTCCTTCTCATACCCTCCTTCTCCTCCTCCTCCTCCAACTCATCCTCCTCCTATTTCCTTCTGGTTTCCTTCTTCCTCTTCCTGTTACTCTGTTATTCTGTTTATCCTCCTGTTCTTTATTCTCCTCCTCCTCCTCCTCCTCCTCCTCCTCTCCTTCTGTTCTTCTTCCACTTTCCCCTCTTCTTCTACTTCCTCCTCTTCCTCCTCCTCCTCCTTCCTTCTCCTCCTCCTCCTCTTCACCCTCTTTCTCCTCCTCCACCTCCGCGTCCTCCTCTTCATCTTCTCCTGCCTCATATTCCTCTTTTTCTTTCTCCTCCTCCTCCTCCTGTTCTTCCTCCTGTTCTTCCTCCTCCTTCTCCTCCTATTCTTCTTAATTTTCTTCCTGCTACTCCTCCTCCTCCTCTTCTTCTTTCTCTTCCCCCTCACCCTCCTGTCCTTCCTCCTCCTTTTTTTTTCCCAGAGAATCATAGAATGCTTTGGGTTGGAAGGGACCTTTAAAGGTCACCTAGTCCAACCCCCCTGCAATGAGCAGGGACATCTTCAACTAGATCCGGTTGCTCAGAGGCCTGTCCAACCTGACCTTGAATGCTTCCAGCCATGGGGCATCTACCACCTCTCTGGACAACTGTTCCAGTGTTTCACCGCCCTCGGTGCAAAAAATGTCTTCCTCATGGCCTATATATTTTCCTTCTCCTTCTTCTCCTCCTCCTCTCTCTTCTTATTCCTGTTCCTTTTCCTGTTTCTTCTCCTCCTGTTCCTCCTCCACCTCCTCTTCTTCCTCCTCTTGCTCATTTCTCAGCGTTCTCCTCCTCCTCGTCCTGTTCCTTTTCATCCTCGTCCTGTTTTTCCTCCTCCTGATCCTCATCTTCCTTCTTGTGTTCCTCCTTCACCTTTTCCTCCAACTTCTCCTCATCTGTTTCCTTGTTTCTCCTCATCCTTCTCTTGCACTTTCTCCTCGCCAGTTGTATGAGATTCAACAAGGCTCAGTGCCGGGTCCTGCACTTGGCTCAGAACAACCCCATGCAATGCTACAGGCTTGGGGAAGAGTGGCTGGGAAGCTGCCCAGCAGAAAAGGACCTGGGGGTGTTGGTCGACAGCCAGCTGAACAGGAGCCGGCAGTGTGCCCAGGTGGCCAAGAAGGCCGTTAGCTTCCTGGCTTGTGTCAGAAATAGTGTGGCCAGCAGGACTAGGGAAGTGATTGTCCCCCTGGTGAGGCCGCACCTTGAATACTGTGTTCAGGTTTGGGCCCCTCACTACAACAAAGACACTGAGGTGCTGGAGCGCGTCCAAAGAAGAGCAGCGAAGCTGGTGAATGGTCTAGAGAACAAGTCTTCTGAGGAGCGGCTAGAGGGAACTGGGGTTGTTTAGCCTGGAGAAAAGGAGGCTGAGGGGAGACCTTATCACTCTCTACAACTACCTGAAAGGAGGTTGTAGCCAGGTGGGGTCGGTCTCCTCCCAAGTTACAAGTGAGAGGATGAGAGGAAACGGCCTCAAGTTGCGCCAGGGGAGTCTTAGATTGGATATTAGGAGAACTTTCTTCCCTGCAAGCATTGGAACAAGCTGCTCAGGGAAGTGGTTGAGTCTTGAGTCCCTGGAGGGATTTAAATACCTGTAGACATGGTGCTTACCATGGGCATGGTTTAGTGGTGCACTTGGCAGTGTTAGGTTTACAGTTGGACTCCATCTTAAGCGTCTTTTCCCACCTAAATGATTCTATGGTTCTACTAATTCTCTATCGCTGTCCTCTTCCTCCTCTTCTTCCTCCTCCTGTTTTTCTTTTTCCACTGCCTCACTTTCTTCTCCTGTTCATCCTTCTCCAGTACTTCATCCTGTTCTTCCACCTCCTCCTGCTGTTCTTCCTCCTTCTCCACCTCTTCCTTCTGGTCTTCTTCCTCCTCTTCCTCCTCAATTTTCTCCTTGTCCTGCCGCTCTTCTTTCCTTCTCCTCCTCCTCCTGCTCTTCCTCCTCCTCCTGTTCCCTATTCCTCCTCCTCCCCTCCTCTTTCTTCTCTATTTCTTTCTTTTCCTCTTCCTCCTGCTCCTCCTCCTTGTCCCGTTGCTCCTGTTCCTCCTCCTCTCCTCTTCCTCCTGTTTTTCCTCACTCTCCACCTTCTTTTCCTCCTCATGCTCTTCCTTTTCCTTCTCCTCCTCCTTGTCTTTTTATCCCTCCTCCTCTTCCTCCTTATTCTTCCTCCAACTCCTCCTCCTCTTCCTTTTGCTCCTCCTCTTGTTCAGCCTGCTCCTCCTCCTCCTCTTCTTTTTCCTCCTCCTCTTCATGGTTTTCCTCTTCCTCTTTTTTTCCCTCTTGTTTTTTGTCCTCCTCCTTGTGTTCCTTCTCCTCCTTCTCCTCTTTCTCTTCTTCT